>NC_081352.1:15713879-16013879 GCF_029784015.1 Lycium ferocissimum
ATGACACACACACACAGAAGGGGACTTACGGGAGGACAATTTTTATTTTTCATTCTTTTGCTCCTTTAAAAAAAAAAAAATTTGCATTGCATCACCGGAAGAAGAGATCGCCGGAGTTGTGCTCATCCAAAAATTTCTCAAGCTCGCTCTGTTCAAACTCTTCTACACTTTCAATCATAGTCATTGTCTTCAGCACACCCATTTCACTCCCTACTAATTTACTCCATCAAAGTTCATTATTAAAGAGAGAAAAAACATTTAAAAACCTTCACCAATGAAGGCATAAAGACTCAGCGAAGGATAACAGAGAAGAAGACAAAGTTAAAACCAAAAAAAAAAAAGCAAAACAAAACAATCAGACAAAGGAAAGAAGAAACGAAGACTAAAGGAAAAAAATGGATACAGAAAATTAAGAAAGACGAAGACAAAGGAAAAAAAGTTTTTAAAAAGTTAAAAAATCAATTTAATAAAAAAGGTCGTTCAAAAAGATCTTTTAATTTGATTTGCTGAGCTCTCACTCTCTCAAAGAGGGAAGAATTAATTAAAGGTGACTTTTTAGTTATGAAATTAGTATAGGTGACTTGTGGGGACCATTTCATCTCAAAACCCATTTAAATTTGAGAATAAGATAATTGAGGTTCAAAGTGTATTTTTTAAAACTTCTTAATCTTTTATAAAATACAAAAAGATCCTAACTTAATCCAAAAAATCCACTAGCCCCCTTCTCATCCTCCCACCCCACCCCCAGCCCCACACCCCACACCCCTCCCCATTTTTTTTTTTTTTAAAAAAAAGTTTTGATTTTTTATTTCTTTGTCACCATGGCCCCCCCCCTCCTCCTCCCACCTATCCCCCCATCCCACACCCCACCCCCCTAATTTTTTTTTTAAAAAAAAAAAAATTGATATTTTTTATTTGCTTTTCACTAGCTCCCTCCTCCTCCCACCCCTCCCCCCCACCCCCCACCCAAATTTTTTTTTAAAGTTTTAATTTTTTTTATTTGCTTTTTCATAGCCCCTCCCCCCCCACCCCCCAACCGCCCCCCCCTTCCCCCCAAAATTTTTTTTTAAAAAAAAGTTTTAATTTTTTTATTTGCTTTTACACCCCCCACCTCTCTCCCCCGCCCCCACCCCCACCTCCCATTTTTTTTTTTAATTTTGATTTTCTTTATTTATTTTTTCACCCCCCACCCCCCTCAAAAAAAACAAATTTGATTTTTTATTCTGTCCCCCCCCCCCCCACCCCTCCCCCACCAAAATTTTTTATTTTTTTTTTATTTTCTTTATTTATTTTTTCACCCCTTTCTCCTCCTGCCAACCCCCCCCCCCCCCCCCCCGGCCAAAAATATTTTTTGAAAAGTTTTTCTTTTTGTTTTTTAGCACCCCCCATCCTTCCAAAAAGGAAGTTTTTCAATAAATTTATTTTTTTTGCACCACCCTCCCCCTCCCCTCCCTAAAAATAAAAGATTTTTCTTGAAGAAGTTTTGAATTTTTTTTTTTTTTTTTTTTGGTTTCTTACTTCCCCACCCATCCGAAAAAAAATTAATTTTGTTTTTTTAAAAAATAAATCCGCCCCCCCCCCCCCCCCCCCCCCAAAAAAATCTTGAAAGAAAGTTTTGATTTATTTTTTTTTTTTTTTTTTTGGGTTTAGGAAAAATTTGGATAAAATCCAGGTTGTTGTTGTGTGTTTGTAGTGAAATAGAAGGTTTTTCTGTTGTTGTCCTGGTATGGTTCAGGGTTTAGGCAAAGATATCCAACATATGATTTTTTTTTGTTCTTGTCCTAGTATTTATCTCTGTCCGTTTATAAGATATCCAATGATTTGTAGTTGTAACAAGTTCTACACTCGTGGCAACAAGTAGACAACTGTTGCAACAACTACAAATCATTGGACATAGCTTCCGCTTATTTGGTTCGTTTGTAGAAAATATCCAATGTATTTTTAGTTGTTTAACAAGTTCTACACTTGTTATAACAAGTAGACAATTCGTTGCAACAACTACTAATCATTGACATAGCTTCGATTTATTTGTTTTTCGCTTGTAGAAGATATCCAATGTATTTGTAGTTGTAAATAAGTTTACACTTGTTGTAACAAGTAGACAATCATTGCAACAACTACAAATCATTGGACATAGCTTGATTATTTGGTTCGCTTTGTAAGATATCCAACGATTTGTAGTTGTTGAACAAGCTTACACTTGTCGCAACAAGTAGACAATCCGTTGCAACAACTACAAATCATTGGACATAGCTTCGATTATTTGGTTCCGTTTGTAGAAGATATCCAGCATTTTTAGTTGTTGCAACTAGGGTTGTTACGGTTTTTGGTTAAAACCAAAACCAAACCAAAATTTAACTAAACCAAATAAAAAAACAGACATTTGGTTTGGTTTGGTTTGGTTTTTTAAATTTTAAAAACCGATAATATTTTAGTTTGGTTATGGTTCTATTAAAAAATAATCGAATAAATAATCAATCAAACCAATAAATTATATACATAAATTTTATAATTATTTATATGTATAATAGTAGTTTTTCATAAATAATTATAAATATTTTGTCCTTTATGTTATTTGTGAATGATGTTTATGAACTTATTTATTTTGCTTACTAATTGTTGCAATAGATGCATATAGTAGAATTGGTTGGTTGCTTAGTTGCTTAGTTGTTACAACAAATTACTCACCTTGTTGGAAAAGAATCAAAAAATTGCTGAAATTATTGTAAAAACTAAAAAATATGTCGCAACAGATGAGTTAATTGTTGCAACAGATCATACACTTGTTGAAGAAGTTGCAACAAGTTATTAATGCTTAAATGGATGGATCATTGTTTAAGCAAGTTGACTAATTGTTGCAACAGATTAATCACCTTGTTTGAATTATTGCAACAACTTACTCATATGTTGCGGCAAAGGTATATCATATGTTGCAACAACTTACCTATATGTGTTAAAGGTGTATCTCATATGTTGCAACAACTTACTCATATGTTGCAATTATGTATCTCATATGTTGCAACAACTTACTCATATGCGTTATGTATCTTATATTTTGCAACAACCCTCCATTATTGCAACATATTGATTTATATTTGCTAACTGTTTAAACAAGTTACTAACTGCTTAGACAAATTGCCTAAATGATTGCAATAGATCATACAATTGTTGAAGAAGTTGCAACAAATTACTAACTGCTTCAACAAGTTACTAATTCGTTCCAACAAGTAACTAACTGCTTAAACAAGTTATTAACTGCTGTAACAGATAGTACAATTGTGGAAGAAGTTGCAACAAATTACTAACTGCTTCAACAAGTTACTAATCCGTTCAACATGTAACTAATCTGCTTAAACAAGTTACTAATCACGCAACAGATCATACAAATGAAGAAGTTGTTGCAACAAATTACTAATGATTTTAGTAGATATATATATGATCACTAAATATGGTTGATTTCCATTGTTTATCACTAAATATGGGTGAATCAAGTAGTTCACACCAATTCACTCCAATGATCACTCCATTTAGTGCGTATTGGACTTAGTTGATCATCTATCCTGACCCAAAACACCATCAAATTTCTTAAGTATATATATTGATCAATAAATATAATTGATTTCCATTGTTTATCACAAATATGGGTGAATCAAGTAGTTCCCATCAATTCACTCCCATAATCACTCCGTTTAGTGCGTATTGGACTTAGTTAATCATCTATCCTGACCCAAAACACCATCAAATTGCTTAAGTATATATATTGATCAATAAATATGGTTGATTTCCATTGTTTATCACTAAATATGGGTGAATCAAGTAGTTCCCATCAATTCACTCCCATGATCACTCCGTTTATTAACAGATCGACTTAGTTGATCATCTATCCTGACCCAAAACACCATCACATTGCTTAAGTATATATATTGATCAATAAATATGGTCGATCACCATTGTTTATCACTAAATATGGTTGATTTCCATTATTTATCACTAAATATGGCTGATTCCCTTTATTGATCACTAAATATGGGTGAACCAAGTAGTATCCGTGGCAATAAGTGTAGTATCTCCCATTATAAAGAAGTGTAGTATCGTCATTGGAACAATTATAGTATCTGGTTGAACAACCGTAGTATCCTTTGTAACAAGCGTGGTATCTATTAAAGAATCGTAATAGTCGTTCTAAGAATACACTTAGAATTGCCCATTTAATCCATGAAATTACTATCTAATCCATTAAGGATGTTAGCATATATATATATATATATATATATATATATGTTGATTTCATTTGTTTAACACTAGATATCGGCGAATCAAGTAGTTCACATCAATTCACTCTAATAATCACTCGTTTTAGTGCATACTGACTTAGTAGATCATTTTTCCTGACTCAAAATACTATCAAATTGATTAAGTATTATATATTGATTACTAAATATCGTTGATTTCATTTGTTTATCACTAAATATGAGTGAATCAAGTAGTTCACATCAATTCGCTATAATAATCACTCGATTTAGTACATACTGACTTAATAGATCATCTTTCCTGACTCAAAATACTATCAAGTTGATTAAGTATTATATATTGATCACTAAATATCGTTGATTTCATTTGCTTATCGCTAAATATGGGTGAATCAAGTAGTTCACATCAATTCACTCTAATGATCATTGGATTTAGTGCATATTCCTGACTCAAATTACCATCAAATTGATTAAGTATTATATATTGATCACTACTTATCATTGATTTTCTTTGTTTATCACTAAATGTCATTGATTCCTTTGTTGATCACTAAATATGGGTGAATCAAGTAGTATCCGTTGCAACAATTGTAATATCCGTTGTAACAATGTTGTAGTTTCGTTGTAACAACCGTAGTATCATTGCGCAGAAAAAGACATAGTTGTTGAACAAGTCCTTACTCTTGTTGGATAAAACACAACAAGTTACCAACCTCTCGCAACAAGTCACTCCACTTGTTGAAAAAACCCTAACATGTAACTTAGTTGCCGCAACAAGTCGCATTGTTGCGTAGCGATTGCTTATTTGCCGGAAATCTTTTAGCAATTGGATAAAACACAAGTTACTAGTTGTTGCAACAAGTCTCCGTTACTTGTTGGATAAAACCCAACAAGTTACGGTAGCCGTTGTTCGCAACAGATTCATCATTATTTAAAACCGTTTAGCAATTTATTAACAACACACACATTTGTGATTTGAACACGATCAACATATCATATAAACCAAGTTCACAAGCACCAAGAAATGTAAATTAACATTCTAAAAAAAGAATAACATTAAAATGTCATAAAGTTCCTACAAATAATTGTTATTACAACACAAAAAGTAATTAACAACTATGGAGCATTTATTTTGACAACAACTACAAATTTGTTGGATATTTTCTACAAACGTAACCAAATATCGAAGCTATATCCAACATGATTTGTAGTTGTTGTAACAGATTATCTACTTGTTGCCACAAGTGTAGAACTTGTTGCAACAACTATAAATGTTGGATATCTTCTATAAACATAGCCGATAAATACCAGGACAAGAAGAAAAAACATATATTGGATATCTTTTCTTAAACCCTGAACCATACCAGGACAACAACAGAAAAACCATATATTTCACTACAAACACACTACAACAACAACCTAAATTTTATCCAAACTTTTCCTAAACCCAAAAAAAAAATCAAAACTTATTTTCAATATTCTTTTTGAGTGGGGGAGGGGGGTGGTGCAAAAAAAAAAAAAAAACTTTTCAAAACTTTTTTTAAAAAAGCAATTTTGGAGGGGTAGTGAGGGGTGGTAGGAGGAGGGGGGCTGGTGAAAAAAAAAAATATCAATTTTTTTTAATAGTTTTAGAGGGGTGGGGGGGGGGGGGGGAGGGATGGGAAGAGGAGTGGGAGACGGTAAGAAAAAATTAGAACTTTTTTTAAATTTTTTTTTTGGGGGGTGGTGGGGGTGGTGGGGGGTGGGGGGAGAGTTGCGCGGAGGAGGAGGGGGGGGGGAGTAAAAAAACAAATAAAGAAAATCAAATTTTTTTTTTTTTTTTAGGGTGGGGGTGGGGGATGAGGGTGGGGGTGGGGGGAGGGGTTGCGAGGAGGAGGGGGGTGAAAAAATAAATAAAGAAAATTAAAAAAAAATTAATTATATTTTTTTGGGGGGTGGGCGGCGGGGTGGGGGGTTAGGCGGTTGGGAGGAGGAGGGGGTGAAATAAAAATAAAGAAAAAAAAATTGGTTGGCGTGGGGTGGGGGCGGGGGGTAGGGGAGGATGGTGGGGGTGGGGGAGGGTTGCGAGGAGAGGGAGGAGGAGGGGGTGAAAAAAAAATAAAAAAAAAAATTGGCTGGGGTGGGGTGGGGGCGGGGGGCAGGGGAGGGGTGGGGGCATGGGGTCGGGGGCGGGGTCTGGGCGAGGGTGGGTCAAAGTGTTAAAAATAAAACTTGAGTGCAAAGTGTTAAAAATAAAGTTGAGGGTTAAAGTGTCAAAATAAACTTTTTGGGCAACTTCAAAACCCCTTAATCACTAATAGAAAATTATCACCTCTACCTAATAATTAAAACTTGAGTCACCTATACTAAAATAAAAAACTAAAGAGTGACTAATAATTAAATGCCCCCTCAAAGAGAGTGTGTATCACTCTCACTGCGACGTCGGTAAAAAGGTGGTATTAATTCCATTTAAAATCGGTTGGGAGGTTTTAGGATTCCCGTAAAAGTTAAGTGTCTTTTTTAAAAAATGTGTTAAGTTGAGGGTGATTTTGATGTATTTTCTCGATTTGATAATGTAAGTAGATATTTACGCAACTAAAAACAGATGATACTATATGCGTTTTTCTTTGTAAAATTTTCTTAAATAGCTACCTTTTAGCTGCTTCTAACAAGCTATAACTACAAGTTCATTATTTACAATTCGTAGCTGGTTCTTCCTATATTTAGGTCCTGGACGCATTGCATAAATATAGCCAAAATACGTACTAAATACACTGAACTCGTTGAGCAAATAATGCCTCTATTTAAGGAAAAAATCTTTTGCAAACTAACCGTAACTGCTTTTTAATGTCCCATAAATCACGCTAGATCTCATTCTCTTCCATATCTAATCACATATTTCATTCAACATCTAATCATTCACATAAAATTTGAATTCAAAAACTTTCTTTATATTTTTTCTGAAATATAACTAAAAAAAATAATCTCTTTTTAATGTTCCATAAATCACGCAAAGCTTGATTTGTTCATCAACTGAATTGCATAGTGACAAGTTGAGATTGTCTCCTGATGCTATGACCATCGGTTTTGTGTTCGTTATTAAAAATATTCAATGAAATTACATTATTAAAAATCAAAATGTTCGTTACAAAAAATATTAGTTATTGAGTGCAATAAGTTGATATTGAATATTATTTAGTAACTTTAATAAGATGGGAAAACTTGACTCCATAAAAAAACTTTAATCCCTAAGGGTGGCTTTTGATTCATCGTATTTTATCCGTATTATGATTGTATTTTTGAGTGTATTCTAATTTATCCGTAAGATTTGAATCGTAATGAATATATTTACAATATATTTCACTTGTATTTTGTGTGTATTTTAGGAGTATTAAAATTGTTCTTTAATTTTTGAAGTATATTGTACGTAAAAATGGATTTTATGGTTCAATAATGAATTCAAGTGTACCATGAATATATAGAGAAAATGCATAGAACTCTTCCGGTTCATCAATAAAATATAGTGAAAACATGTAGGAAATACAAACTTGATATTGAAATGCACTTTATAATTTTTTAGCAAAAGAACTATACAAGAAAAATATAAATGTAATAAAAAATGTTAATTCAAATCTATGATTAGACTATACAACAAGCGGGATCATTACCAAAATACATAAAACTTCTTCTAAAATCTTCATAAAAATAATGACGCAATAGTGATGTTATACATCAAAAAAAAGTTGGAGAAAAAAAAAACAACTTAAAACATAAACTGTTCTATCTACAAATCTACTCCTGAACATCTACTAAAATCACTGCATCATAATCAACGGTAGCCTTGACAGGGTATTGGTGGTTGCTCGTTATCAATAAATGCATTCAGGGTTGCCTTGTCGATTTGCGTCGTATCTCATACGGAGAAACTTTGCATCAATTTCACGGAATGCGTCAAGATATACTGAAACTTTACATTAACAAAACATGAAAAAATAACAACATAACAAATTAACCACAATAAATAACAACACATTCAAGATATACTTAAAATATACTATAAATATAATGCAAATCTATCAATGTCAAATGCACTGTGGTTGTCACTACAACAATGTGTGACTGTGCTGTAAAAATACACTTCAAATACACTGAATATATATTACAAAATATACTTTGATAAAAAGTAAACACAAATTCAAAATCGCATAAATTTACAAGTAAAAAATTAGGCAGAAAACATATATAACAGACAACTAAAAACACAAACTAATTGAAATAACAAAAAATACGACAAAAATATACTTAAAATGTACGCAAAATACAGATCTATTGAATTGAAAAAAACAAAAAATTAACTGAAGTTCATCATAAAATACGATAAAAAAATACTTAAATTGCAAGTAACAAATTAGGTAAAAAAAAAAATATATAACACACAATTAAAAACACAAAAACTAATTGAAATAATAAAAAATACGACAAAAATATACTTAAAATGCATGCAAAATATAGATCTGTTGAATTGAAAAAATGAAAAATTAACTGAAGTTCATCAGAAAATACGATAATAATATACTTAAAATGCAAGTAAAATACATATCTCGTGAAGTGAAAAATAGGGTCATTAATAAGAAAAAATACCTCTCCATCATCTTCCTCATCAACAGAAGGTTTCGGCACAAACAAGTTCAACCATTGACTTTCATAGTAGCAGAAGTCATATTTCAACACAGAAGACACCATTGAAATACAAAATAGCAGTGGATGTATCTAAAATGCAGCAACAGAACACCAAAAGAAAAATACAACCCAACAAATAAATCATACATACGACTTTGCACCTTAGCAAGATCACCTCCGTGAACAACAGGTTGGTGGGCGATAGTTGATACCACACTTGAATCCAGTAGGGCACGAGTCAACAAATTGGATGGTGCGCTTAGTCTTGATGGTAGCCACAGCAACATTCACATCCTTTGGCACAACATCGCCACGGAATGGTGATGATGATGATGGGATGAGCTGTTTGAGTCTTCTATGTTTTAGGCAAAAAATAAAAGAAAATCTTACATATTTTAGGTAATAGAGTTGAATTGGGACTCAAAGGTTGAAATTAATGAGTAGTTAATACGAGGTAAAAAAAGGAAATGAACCAAATCAAGAATCGATTTGAAAAGCATGAAATTAGGGAGATTGGGAGTTAGAAAAGTAAATTTAGGAAAATGGAAGAGAGAGAAACGTGTGTAGCTAAAAAATAGGGATGTGGGGAGTGGTTAAAAAAGTGGACAGCTATAAGTTGTAAAAATATAATATTATAGCTACTAAACTTAATTATTAAAAAGTATAGTTATGTTCCATAAATATATAACATAGTAAGTTATGCCAAGTAAAAATTACTTTTTCTTTTCCTTTTTTTAAATAGAAGTATCTTCTTTCACTAACCAATCAAATTTGTTGAAGTGTCTACACCAATTGATATAGTTAGACTTTTCTCTCTTCACGGACAATTAAAATCTTTTTTTTTTTTTTTTTGCGCGGATTGCCCTTCTTTTGGGTGGTCTTTAATTTTTTCTCCTCAAATTGCTGGTCTTTAATGTTTGCCCTTCCCTTAAAAAGGTGACCTAAAATACTTTAATATTTTGGATTCGAACCTTCGCTCAGTGAATAAAAAAAATTCACAAGGCAATAATTTTACAAAAAGTCTGCCTTATGTGGAAGATTTTGTCTTAAGACATAAATAAAAGTCTACTTTAGTGCAAAATCTGCCGGAACCGGCAGACATTTAGTTATGCCTTAAAACATAAATAAAATTTTGCCTTACAAGGCAAAGTATGTCGTCTCCGGCATAGATTCTATGTAACTTCACACGAATAAGCATAGGTTTCCTATGCGTTGCGAAAAGATTATTATTTTTTACTCTATTAGGTTTCGAACCCAAATCTCGAGATATTTTCGATCACTTCTTTAAGCGAAGGACAAATATTAAAAAACAGCGGGCCAAAAATTAAAGACCAATCTGTAGGAAGGGAAATCGTGCAAATTACTCAATTAAAAAAGGGTAAATTACGTAGATATATATATTAAGGAGAAATATTTACGAAACCTGACGATAGTTTTCTATTTACAAAACATAACATTACAAACCCTATAACAAACATACTTTTTTTTAAAAAAAAAATATTAAAAAAATATCTATTTATTTTATAAAAAATATTATTTTTATTTTTATTTTTTTCGCGTCAAAAATTAATGTATGAAAGTTGTATATCTCGCTCAAGGCTTAAAAAGTTCGCTCAAAATTTAGTGTATGAAAACGGTATGAAATGTGAATATCTCATTTAAGGCTTAAAAAATCACCTCAAAATTGTATGTATGAAAACGGTATGACATTTGTATCTCGCTCAAGGCTTAGAATTTCGCTCACATTTTCGTGTATAATGTTCATGTTAGATTTCTCTAAAATTAATACAACTATAACAACATTATATACAACTTTGATACAACATTCAAGACTTAAAATAATCGCTTAAATTTTTGTGTGTGAAATGTGTATATCTTGCTCAAGGCTTAAAAAATTCACTCAAATTTTGTGTAGAAAAACGTATGGAATGTGTATATCTCGATCAAGGCTTAAAAAATTCACTCAAATTTTGTGTATGAAAAACGTATGAAATGTGTATATCTCGATCAAGGCTTAAACATTAAGCTCTTTTATGTATGAGAATGGTATGAAATGTGTATATCTCGCTCAAGACTTATAATTTCATTCACATTTTTGTATGAAAAACTATATTAAAAATTTCTCTTACATATACACATTTCATACATCTTTCATAAAGCTTTCATACACAAATCTGAGGTAATTTTTTAAGCCTTTGAGAAAAAAAAAAAATATATATATATATATATATATATATATATATTTGTTTTTTTTAAACTTTAAAATAATTTTTTTTAAAATATTTTTTAAAAATAAATTATTATTTTTTAAATATTTTTTTAAAAATTATTTTTTGAAAACAAAATTAAAAAATAAAAAATATATGAAAATCCGTCATACTTCGTAAAATAACGTTATGTTTTTTAAATAAGAAAAATTATCATCACATTTTATAAATATTTCTCTTTAACATATATATATATACATAGTTTTTCCATTAAAAAACGTTGGGTCCATTCATTATGTGATATATTTAGCATAGAAAATCGAACACTTGAACATGGGGCTTGTGGAAAAATAAATGCCGCAGAAAGTCTAAAGTAACAATTATATATGTGGTACAATTGGCCTACCACCTTATAATTTTGTGTGGACATAAGTTTTGCGGTTTGATAATGTAAGTAGATATTTACGCAACTAAAAACAGATCATACTATCTTCTTGCAGTTTGATAATGTGTGGACATAAGTCTTGCGGTTTGATAATGTGTGGTCTCCTCTTCTGCGTTTTTCTTTTCTTTTTTTTTTTTATAAAAAAATAAATAGAAGTATCTTCTTGTTCTAACCAATCAAATTTGTTGCAAGTGTCCGTACCAATTGATATTGTTAGACTTTCTCTCTCCACGGACAACTGAAATCATTTTTTGTGCGCGGATTGTTCTTTTTTCGGATGATTTTTAATTTTTATCATTTGCTTAAAAAGGTGATCAAAAATATCTTGAGACTTTGGGTTTCAATTCCCGCTCAATCAATAAAAAAAAAAATTCACAAGACAAGACTTTTACAAAAAGTTTGCCTTACGCGGCAGGCTTTGCCTTAAAGCATGACTAAAAGTGTACTTTAATGCAAAGTCTGCCAAAGTATGCCGTCTCCGGCATACGTTTTATGTTATTTCACTCGAATAGGCATGGGTTCATAAAAACTTATGCTTTGAGAAAAGATTATTATTTTTAACTCTCTTTTGGGTTTCGAACTCAAAATCTCAGGATATTTTCGGTCACCTTTTTAAGCAAAGAATAAAGATTAAAGACCAGAATTGAGGGATGAAAATTAAAGACCGGTCTGTATGAAGGGCAGTCGTGCAAATTGCCAAATTAAAATTAATAAATGTTGGGTCCATTCATTATGTGATATATTTAGCATAGAAAATCAGACACTTGAACATGGGGCTCGTGGAAAAATAAATGCGGCAGAAAAGTTTAAAGTAACAATTATATATGTTGTATGCAATGGTCTGCCACCTTATAATTTTGTTTGGACATAAGTTTTACGATTTGACAATGTAAGTAGGTATTTACGCAACTAAAAACAGATCATACTATCTGGTCTCTTCTTATGCGTTTTTCTTTTCATTTTTTTAAATAGAAGTATCTTCTTGTTCTAACCAATCAAATTTGTTGCAAGTGTCCACACCAATTGATATTGTTAGACTTTTCTCTCTCCATGGACAATTAAAATCATTTTTTTTTTGCGCGGATTACCCTTCTTTTGGGTGGTCTATATTTTTTCTCCTCAAAATGCTGGTTTTTAATTTTTACCCTTTGGTTAAAAAAGATGGCCGAAAATACTCTGAGATTTTGGGTTTGAATTTTCGCTTAGCGAATTAAAAAAAATTCACAAGGCAAGACTTTTACAAAAGGTCTGCCTTATGTGACAGATTTTGCCTTAAGGTATAACTAAAAGTCTACTTTAAGGCAAAATCTGCTGGAATCGGCAAACATTTAGTTATGCCTTAAAGCATAAATAAAATTTTAAAGTATGCCGTCTTCGGCATAGATTCTATGTAATTTTGTCCGAATAGGCATAAGTTGCGGAAAAATTATTATTTTTTACTTTATTAAATTTCAACTCAAAAGTTCAAGATTTTTTCGATCACCTCTTTAAGTGAAGGATAAAGATTAAAGAAGAGAAAATTGAGGGCCAAAAATTAAAGACCTTGTCCAATTAAAAAATGTTGGGTCCATTCATTATGTGATATATATTTAGCATAGAAAATCTGACACTTGATCGTGGGGCTTGTGGAAAAATAAATGCGGCAGAAAAGTCTAAAGTAACAATTATATATGTGTTACAATGGTCTACCACCTTATAATTTTGTTTGGACATAAGTTTTGCGGTTTGATAATGTAAGTAGATATTTACGCAACTAAAAACAGATCATACCATCTGGTCTCTTCTTCTGCGTTTTTCTTTTCCTTTTTTTTTTTTTTAACCAATCAAATTTGTGGCAAGTGTCTACACCAATTGATATTGTTAGACTTTTTTCTCTCCATGGACAATTAAAATCATTTTTTTTTGCGCGGATTATCTTTTTTTTTTTTTGAGTGGTCTTTAATTCTTGCCCTTCGTTTAAAAAGATAATCGAAAATATTCTGAAATTCTGGGTTCAAATTCTCGCTCAATCAATTAAAAAAAAAATCGCAAGGCAAGACTTTTGCGAAAAGTCTGCCTTATGCGACAGACCTTGCCTTAAGGCATAACTAAAAGTCTACTTTAAGGCAAAGTCTGCCAAAGTATGTCTTCTCGGGCATAGATTTTATGTAACTTCACCCGAATAGGCATAGGCATAGGTTCATAGAAACCTATGCTTTGCGAAAAGATTATTATTTTTTACTCTACTGGGTTTCGAACTTAGAACATCAGGGTATTTTCGGCCACCTTTTTAAGCGAAGAACAAAGATTAAAGACCAACGAATTGAAGGGTGAAAATTAAAGACCAGTCTGCAAGAATAGCAATCGTGCAAATTGCCCGATTAAAATTAATAAATGTTGGGCAATTTGCAGGATTGTCCTTCGCTGGGGGTGGTCTTTAATATTTCCCCCTCAAATCAGTGGTCTTTAATTTTTGCCCTTCGCTAAAAGCCCCTTAGTTTCTGGTTCGAACCCCCGCTCACTCAAATATTAAAAAAATTCGCAAGACATAAGTTGGAATTTGGAGGACATAAGTTGGGTTTCAAACACTTTTGCAAACTTCTGTCTTAAGGCTAACTTTGGGCAAAAGTTAGGCCTTAAGGCCTAATTTTGGGTAAAAGAGTTTGCCTTAAGGCAAATATATGCCTTACGAATCCCAAGTTATGCCCTGCGAATCCTTTCTTTAAAAAAAAAAATTAAAATTTGTTTTTATAACATAAGGGGGTAGGGGAAGAGGAAATGAGAAAGGAGATTATAATGTGGGGATTTGAACCCTCATTGCAACTTATGCCTTGCAATTTTTTTTTAACTGAGTCTGAGTTCGAACCCAGGATCTCTGAATGTTAAGCGAAGGGAAAATATTAAAGACCACCAATTTGAGGGGCAAAAATTAAATACTACCCCAAAAGAAGGCCATCAAAAAAAAAAAAACATAAATCTTTATGTTTTCTTCTTGTTCAATATTAAATTAATAATAGGCAATGACAAAGATGAAAGCTAAGGGAAAGGTACATTATATTGCACGTGTTTGATAGGAAAATGAATATACAGAAAAAGGAAAAATTGATAAAGAAGATGTTGATGATAGAGTTGAGGCAAATTGCAAAGACCATCAGCAAATAATCAATCGGTTGGCATTGCTTTAATCTGTTGAGAATATAATTAAGCAAACAAAAGTAAACTTTTTTAAGAATTTAAGTTTCTAGATGAGACGGTTACACGAAATCTACATAGCATTAGAGCATACATAGGTTGTGGCTTCGAGTCTCACCGCCATCATTATCAAAAATATTTTTCACGTGTTTTTCTCATGAAAAAGAATTAGACCCACACGTGAGGAGCGTGTCGAGAATATAATTTAAGTAAATAAAAGTGTGTCGTTTCTAAAATTTAAACTTTTAGATAAAACAGTCACACACTTCTGTGGTGGCCTTGGTTTTGATATGTCAAGTCTTTTTTCATCATTCTACTACCCCCGGCACTTATATTTAAGTACTTTGAAATGTACTTGAGATATTTTTGAAAGATCGATGAAATCCAAGGCATTAGGATTGTTAAAAGGCTTTCCAAATAAGACACTTAGGGATCGTTTCGTAGAGTGTATAAGAATAGTACTAAATATGGCGTATTAGTAATGATGAGATTAGTTATGCTGGAATAAGTTATGGTGAGATTAGTTATGCTGGGATTATTTCTTATTCACTGTTTAGTTTGGTGTATATATGGTAGTTTTGTCTTTAACCATGTTAATGCATGTATTAATAACTCTTGTGTAGCTTATAACATGATTTGCCATGTATAAGAATAGTACTGAATAGAGTGTATAACTAAGAGCCTGTTTGGATCGACTTATAACCCAAAATAGCTTTTAAGCACTTTTTTAGTGTTTGAGTAAAATAAAAATAAAAATGCTTTAAGTACTTGTTTTTAAGCCAAAACAATAAAAATAAGCAAAAAGCCACAAGTTATAATTCCTAACTTATGGTCAAAAGCCATAAGCCCATCCAAACGGGCTCTAATACACACATTAGTTATCTTTGGGATTATTTCTTATACCCAGTTTGGTTTGGTGTATTTAGGATAGTCTTGTCTTTAACCATGTTAATCCATGGATTAATAACTCTTGCATTGCTTATAACATGATTTGTTATGCATAAGAATTGTTCTGAATAGGGTGTATAATTAATACATACATTAGTTATACATAAATTGAAAAACACTACCAAATAAGGAATTAATAATACCAAAGCTAATGCATGTATTATATTCTCTAATACATCTTATCAAACGACCCCTTAAAGGGCCATCGTTAATGTCATGTGTATGGCCTATAAAACTCACTTGTTTGCCTTGATACCCATTTGAATCTCATTTCATATTGTATGGTAGACATTGCGCAGCAAGTTCATTTCGTGACTTCAAGATGAAACCAAGCACAAGCAAATGCTTTATAAGTCTATTCAAACCAATACCTAGTAAGATTATTTATGACCGTTCTAGTAAATTTATTCGTGCGTCGCGCGGTTAATAAGATTAAATTTTTAAACATTTGTTTAAAATGAAGGTATTTTAGACTTCAAAGCTAAATGGATAAAATTTAATTTATTTTTCACACTTTAATATGTTTTTCATTACGAAACAACAACAATAATAATAATAATAAAAGAAGAATGAAAGGGATAATATCGTAAAAGACCAAAAAGAAGAATTTAACTTAATTTATTTTAATACTTATTTTTATATTTATTTTTCATTCTAAAACAACAGCAACACTAAAAGAAGAATAAAAAGGTTACTGAATCTCTACTAATATATAATTCGAAAAGTTTTACAATGGGTGAAGCATAAGTATGACGTGGTGTGTGATGGAGTATTTAATTGGAATTTTAATGTGGCATCCGGCACTTTATGCTCCTCATTCTCCTCCATTTCGTCTTCCATATCTTTTTCTTCCTCTTAAGTCTTTTCTCTCTCCTCTTTCCTCTTTTCTCAAATTTTCTGATTTTCATCAATTTAAAATCAATTCTAGTATACGCAGATCAAAATTCTTTAAGTTACTCTTCCATTCCGCTATCCAGTATTTCAATTTCTTCTTAAAATTCAGTTAATCTCCAAACAAGCTTAAAAGAAAATAATTGGTACTTGAATTATTATTTTTTTAATGTAAAAACTTATAACCAAAACTGAATTAAGGATTCTTCTAAAAGTAAAATCACCTGGAAAATTTGTTGAAATTTTTTTTAAGTACGTATTCAATTTAAAATTGCTACATTCTGCACCCTACAAATTCAAAATTCTAAGTGTCATCAAAGTAGAATATGAATTTACGGGTGGGCAAATATCAGTTTAACCGATAAAGTGAACCAGCAAAGTCTTCAAACACAATTGGTTTTGCCTCCTACATCTTTCACAGAGAAATTATCACTAAAACATACTTATTAAAGGTAATTTAAGTAAGATCTTATGTCCTTACTGGGTTATCGGTTTAACCGTTAATAGAACTTAAAAGTTGAAATCGAGCTAGTATTCCAATAAAAATTAAAACAACTATTGAAAATCATTAACCAAATAACTATATTGCTAAACCAATACCCTTTTTTTTCAGTTCAGTTTATCGGTTAAACCGATTTTTGCACACCCCTAAATTTAGGTTCTACTCTGATGACACTTAGAACTTTGAATTGAATATATACTATAAGAAAAACAAAAAATAGAAGTCCAATAAATTTCCTAAGGTGTTTTTACTTTTAAAAGTATCCTAAATTCATTTTTGTTATCAGTTTTTACATTAAAAACATTTTTTTCGAGTTCCAATTATTTTCTTTTAAACTTGTACGGATTTTAACTTTTTTTTAAGAAGAATTTAGAAAACTGGATAATAAAACGGAAGAAAATCTTAAATTTTTATCTGCATGTAATAGAATTAGTTTTAAAATTGATGAGAGACAGAAAATGAGGAAAAAGAGGATAGGGTCGAGAGAAATGACTGAAGAAGAAGAGAAGGAAGAGCACAAAGTAGTGGGTCCCACATTATAATTGTTAAATTAAGATAGGGACGATGCTTGACTGTGACAGTATATTTTGACCAGAGACTTGTGTTCAACGTCCAAACTATGCAATTTTCCCTTAAACCATTTCAATTCACAAACTGTCATTGCCATTGACCGGTATTTAGCATCCGCTGACGAGCAGGAGACAATATGCTGCTTCTTGGTTTTCCATGACATGTGTGAATTCCCGAGGGAGATAACCAACCTGTAAGCGATTTTCGAGTTAACGGACATCCGGCCCAGTCCGAATCACACCATCCATACAACTGGAGATCATAATCTTTTATCATCACTACGCCTTGTCTTGGGTTCTTCTTCAAGTAATGCACCACACGGATAGCAGCATTCCAGTGTGCTTCCTTCAGTTGCTGCATGAATTGGGATAGAACATGCACAATGTATGACAATTCGAGTCGCGTAAAACTGAGGTATATCAATCGATCGACCAAAAGCCTGTATGGTTCCAGATCACCCAAACTGGCTCCTCCGGCCAACACCAAACCATGATTCTGCTCCATGGGAGTATTGATTGGTTTAGCTCCCAATAATCTGGACTCAGAGATTATATCTACGGCATATTTTTGTTGACATATAAATAACCCGGTTGGTTCATGTGCAACTTCATCTCCTAGAAAATACTTCAGAGTGCTCAAACCCTTCATGTGAAAACATGTGCGAAGATAGTATTTGAATCATTCAATGGCACTACGATTGTTTTTGGAGATAATCAAGTCATCCACATAGACTAAGACTTTAAGCTGCATACCTTCCCGGTGCATAGCGAATACAGAATAATCTGAGTATGACTTTTTGAAACCATATTTCATCAAAGCACTTGATAATTTTGCAAACCAATACCTTGGGGCTTGCTTCAAACCAAACAAAGATTTCCGGAGTCGACATACTTGCCCTGAATTAGGAACGAGAAATCCCGGTGGAAATTTCATATAAGCTCGCCATGCATGAAAGCATTATGCACATCCATCTTATGCAACTCCCAATTTGGCGCTGCCGTCATAGCCAGGAAGGTCCGAACAATTACTACCTTAGCAATCGGAGCAAAAGTTTCATCTTAGTCAATTCCTTCCTCCCCTTTATTTCTAAAGATGACCAAACGAGTTTTATATCACTCGATTGTGCCGTGAGAGTTGTACTTTATTTTGTACACTCATCTACATCCGATTGCTTTCTTATCCAGTGACAAAGTTTCTAGTGTCCATGTTTCATTATCCTCCAATGCTTGGATCTCTTGCTGGATGGCTATTTTCCAATGTTCCCTTTTTATTGCCTCCAAGAAGGTTTTTGGTTCGGTTATTTTGGTAATTGTTGCAAAGGACTTTTGGTGTTGCGAGGAAAAATTATCACCAAATATATAGTTAGCTAAAGGATAAGGTGCACCAGAGGAATTTTAAGGATCGAGCGGATGAGTGGATGGACTTTTTTTCTGGAAAGGTTCAGTGATGTAGTCGCGTAGTCGGATTGATTCATGCTTTTGACGTTTACCTCAACCCAATTGTTGGTCCGGGTGCATTTCGTTAGTATAGATACCTATCGGTTGTACTTTCTCCATGTTATCTCTATCCAAATTGGCCTTTGTCTGGTTTAAATCCAGCTGATCAGTAGGTTCGGTATCCAGTGTATGTACTCTGTCCATCTGAGTTTCGTTCGTACCTATATTATCAGTCTTGTCTTCTTCAAAATTGTGTTGGTTTATTCCTCCCTTTTTTTCGTCCACTTTAACACAGCTTTGTTCCGGAGATTCTCCTCCATTCAGTATTACTTTGACCTTTTCGGTCAGGTTTCCCGATCTTACAGCGAAGGGGAACTTAGTCTCGTAGAAATCCACGTCTCTTGAGACCAAATCTTTCCGTAGGGGTATCTCAAGAGGACATACCTACGACTTTGACTCTCAAACTTGCCCCTCGTTCTTCTCTT
Source organism: Lycium ferocissimum (assembly GCF_029784015.1). Lineage (NCBI taxonomy): Eukaryota > Viridiplantae > Streptophyta > Magnoliopsida > Solanales > Solanaceae > Lycium > Lycium ferocissimum. The sequence continues at coordinate 15,733,444 of NC_081352.1, forward strand.
TGTGTTTGTGGCATAGTGACCCTATCACCCTTAAGTGATCATACTGGGACGCCTCCCAGTACAAAATTTCGTAAGGGGTTTTTCCATTCAAAATTGAAGATGGCGTTCAATTGATTAAATACCCGCAGTCAAAACATATTCTTCCTAGAATTTGATCGCGATGACCCTAAAATCTCAATGCTTGCGCCACATTAAGAATGTGACAATGTTTTCTTTCGATTCTTCCATTCTGCTGAGGTGCCCCTATGCAAGATGTCTGAAATAGAATTCCATATTCGAAACAGTAAATCTTCATACGCTTGAACTCAGTTCCGTTATCACTTCTAATTATCTTCACCCTTTTTCCAAACGGCCTCTCCCAAAAAATGAGCAAATTCTTAAAGGTTTGGGACATTTCTTTCTTATCAACTAAGAGAAAGATCCACACGGTTCATGAGTGATCATCCACAAGAGGTAAGGGTTCTATATAGTCCCCATAAATCACAATGAATAATCTCAAAAGTATCCATAACAATATTATCACTTAAAGGAAAAACACTTCTCTTTTTCTTTGCTCGTTGGCACACATCACATTCTCTATCCAATCTATCACCACTCTCTTTTAAGCCCAATGCTGTAATAGACTTTGTTACTTGTTTTGAAGGATGACCCAACCGTTTATGCCAAAGATTGAACCAATCAACCGCATTCTGCTGTTACACTGCGTACTTTTATACATTAAGTTTCTTCATGTGTTGGTTGCTATAGATTTGGAAAGCAGAATTATCTTTGAGGCTATATGAGATTCGACGTGTTTATCTTGTATGAGAGTTTAAGTTCATAATTGGGATGTATTGGAAGGATTAAAGGATGAACGAATTGAAGAGATTATGTTTTGTCCGAATTTGATTTGGGGAAAAGAAATACGGATCGTATATTGAGAAATATGGACTGTACTTAGAAATACGGTCCGTACTTCTCGGGCAGCAGGGGAATTTTTTTTTGGGAAATACGTTCTTGGAATACGGACCCTATATATATATATATATATATATATATATATATATATATATATATATATATATATCCAAAAGATTCTCGAACCGTGTATATATGTACACCTAGTATTTTAAAGCGTATTTTTATGTCGGTTCCACCTCTTTTTCCGTTATATCTTTCCTATACTTCTCATTTTATCTCATTTTCTCGACTTCCCCTAACCTCTAACCTTCTAGAAAACCCTCTCCAACATATCTAATCAATTCCTAAGAAAAACCAAGGATCAAAAAAGAGAAGATCAAGTACTAAAGGTCTCCAAAGTATGATTAAAGCTTGTTTCTCTTTATTGTAGAAGCTTTGGAGGATACTTCAAGGTAAAGTAATCTTGAAATTGGAGTGTTCTTGAGTTGTTAAGGTAATATTCCATCTTATTCCCATGTTTATGAGTTTATATGATAGTTATGCTAGGATTAGAGGAAAGAAGTTAGAGGGAAGGTTCAAATGTGAACTTGAGTTTATGTTGAGATGTAATCTACCTTGAGTCTTGTTGTTAATGTGTTTTTGAGATAAAACCTTGTTGTAAGCACAATATTTGGTGTTGAGATTGTATTGAGGATTTTATACTTGGTATAAATGGAAGAAGAAAGTGTATAAGTGTCGTATATACAGTGTGTAGAGGGTTGTTTTAATGTAAATATTGGGAAGAGTAGTGATGTGAAATTAAAGAGGCTTATATGAGGTTGTTATTGTGTTGTTTACTATTAGGTGTGTTGTAGTGGCTAAGCAGATTGGAATACTAGTTTGACAAGCTCATTATGGGATTGTGTTAACGACTTGAGGTATGTTAAGGCTAACTTTTCTTTTTTTGGCATGATCCTTATGAACGAAATGTAAACGTAAAGCTACTCTATAATGATTTTATTCTTAGTGGCTAGGGACGCTCAATGTTGATTCATGTTCTAGTAATATTGTTTTCATTAAGTCCTTCTTCAGATTCAATATGATTTATAAAGTCACATGTTGATGAAAATGTTATCTCATAACGATATTCGGAGGTGTAACGACCTTACGTCACTCCGACAGATTCAGGGTGTACTCTCATTATATTCATGCATTGCATTATATATATATATAACACCTGTCAAGCCTCTGTGGGCATCCTTATGTTACTTTGATGGCTTACATACTCAGTACTTTATCTGTACTGACGTCCCTTTTCTTGGGGCTGCATTTCATGCCCGCAGGTTCGGGTAGACAGGTTGATGATCTGCCCCTGTAGTTTGTTGTTCAGCTGATATTGGAGCATTCCCCTTGTCCCGGAGTTGCTGTTGTGTTTTGGTACATTATTTTTTTGTGTACATATGGGTGTGGCGGGTCCTGTCCCGACTTTGTTATGTCATGTACTCTATTAGAGGTTTCTATACAGTTGAAGTATAGTCAGACGTTGTATGGCCCCCTCGGCCCATATTTTTTGTGGTATAGTTGCCTATGATGGCATTGTTGGCTTGTACAATTTTGTCCAACATAGTTATATGGTATGTCATTTTCGAGATCATCCCTTTCCAGCATATTTCTCTTATGTTCTAGCAGATTGACATCTAATGACCCTCATGGTCCACTTTTGTTTATGATTATGATATGGAAGCAGGATTAGCGGTGCTCGGCAGGTAGGATCCGAGTGCCCGTCATGGCCCTACGGTTTGGGTTGTGACATCTGTCTTCATAGCCTGTATCAGCGGCACATTCTAGAAATAGTAAAGTACACCTTAACGATCACCCTTTCCTATCAACTTCCTCGTGGTGGAGTTCAGTATAACACATATAATTCTATTAAATGTCACATCACAATCTAAATAATCAACTTCTTGTGATACAAAAATCAAATTGGATGTCAAATCCGGAACATAAAGGGCATTATTCAACCATATCTAATTATTCAGCCTGGTTGTTCCTTCTTTTGTAGCCACCGAGCTACTTCCGTCCAGAAGACCAGCCGGAAACTTAAGAATATCTCGCGTATTACTCAGTTCTTCCGGATTACCTATCACATGGTTGGTAGCTCTAGAGTCTATGATCCAGGATGAGTCTTCGCTCTTACTACCCATCTTCCCATTAAGGTTTATTCTCTGGGAATTTAACATCTGAATCATCATTTTCCGGATCTCATCTCTCAAATTGTGAAGTCTCCTGCCACATGTGCTCACCGTTCCTGTCTCTGCCTGTGTTTCTTCTTTGGAAACTACGGCATTAGCTCGGTAGTTGCCTCTACCACGACCGCATCCTGGTCCACTCCTTTGCTATTGTTGCTGTCCTCTTCCTCTGATTTTTTCTTCTCCTTTTTTATTTCTCGGCCACTAATCCGGATAACTAATGAGTCGAAAACATCCGTCCACAACATGTCCAGATCTCTTGCAATGTCTGCATAATGCACCATCGTTTTTCCATTCACCTCTGTCACGGTGAGGGTTTCTCTCTTGTATGACAAAAACCATGGTTTTATTCCAGTCCTCTGTTTTCTGTGTGATTTCTCTCACACGCTCTTCTTGTACCAACTTCGAATAGACCTTGTTCAATGATGGCAACGGTTCCTGGGCCAGTATGTTCGATCTCACCATTCTATACGTTCCCTCATCCAATCCCAAGAGGAAAAGATGCACATTTTCTTCTTCTCTTTTGGCTTCTAGGACTTCTCCCAGATTGCACGCGCACTTTCCGCACGCACACGTTGGGATATGTTTGTAGTTCGTCAATTCCTGTGCAATGAGTTTCCATAGTAATCTACTATGGTCCTTCATTTTTTCTTGCACTTCGCTAGTTTCCCCTTAAGTTGTTGCATCCGAGGGCTGTTAATAATCGCGAACCGCTCTCGGATGCTCGTCTATAATTCTTCTGCTTCCTCTTTATGTGTAAACGTTGAGCTAAGCGTCAGTTGTATGGTGTTACGAATCCACGACACCAACAGTGAGTTTATAGTCTACCAATCTTCCAAGTCCGGCGACTTTTCGTCCGCTTTCTGGATTGTACCATCGATGAAGCCGAACTTCTTTGTTGACCTTAGGGTTGTCCTCATGAATCTAGCCCATTCTTCATAATTTTCAACCTTCAATTATACTTGTGTCACCACAATTCTAGGGTTATCATTCGACGTAATGTCGTAAGGAGAGATTATTTTTCTTTGGTTTTGTTTTCTTCACCAGCGATTCCTTTACTGGTATCGCCGGTTTCGTTACCGATACCTGCCATTGTATAGGGTTTTTGTGTTCTTTTTAACATGGCTCTGATACCATATTAAAATCAAGACAGAGACGAGAATTTGGAGAGACAAGAATAATGAGAGAATTCTTTCTGCTTTGTTTTCATCATAATGACTTTTTTATATATAAATAAGGTCTTCCCTCTTCAAATCTAATAAGATAACCCAATTTTAATAAAACTACACATCTTATATTACCATAAATAAACTATTATAGTACTCTCAATAATAATTTCAATTAAATACTCCCTCACTCGCCACGTCATACTTATACCTCGCCCGCTGTATCTCTATAGTTTTCCGTTCCTTTTTCCTTTTTTTTTTTTTATCTTTTTTTTTTTTTTTAAATTCCAATTTTCCTTCTTACTTCCTTACTTGCTCATTTTCTGTATCAATTTTCCCTATGCACAAATAGAAGAGAGAAAAATAGTTCCAATACATAGTTACAATTCATGAGTACTGTATACACTCATAACTAGCTTATAAACACAAACATATTATAGTTTTAATTACTCATTCGTATATTTCACGCAAGCGAATGCTCGTCTCCTACAAATACTCCCGTGATCTTGTAGTCTAGTTAGGAAAATTTTGAGAATACACGTACTGTTTTACCCACCTTTTGATCGCTGACCATATTTCAAGTGCATCCACAGCATAAGGATAGTCCTAAATTAGTAGGCGTTTGCCATGTTTGGATGCAGGATCCTCAACCGCCACTACTCTGAAGGAACGCGATAAATAAATAAAATTATCATTATTTTAGATATCATTACATTGTAGAGAGACTAGAGCACAAAGTAGTAACGTAACCCATAACAAACTCAGCCAGGATTACTTGATCCGCGAAAACCCAATCTCTGTAAGCAATTGAAGTCACCTCCACTGACAGTGGTCTCGAGAGAATAGATTTCTTGACAATCCTCCCGCATTACATACAGACTGCTAAGCTAAGGCGTTGATATCCATCGTATCATAAAACTTAGGATGCAACAGCTTATAAAAAGGATGAAGCATAAGTTGCCTATGAGTCACTATCACAAAAGGCTCAACTGATGCATGAGTATGTAACTTGAGAAACAAAATTAGACATGTTCAAGGAAATGTTAGAGACCGCTATTAACAAACTACAGTAAGTTGATGGCACCAACTTGATTTCCATCGGGAGGAGGCAAGCTTAATTCAATGGCTAGTGGCTTCAAAGAAGAGTCCTTTGCAGAAAGAGCACGACTCTGGAGGCATAAATCTTTGAAGGCGACATGTTAACTTTCCTCGCCTAAGGCATCACTTTGTCATGGTAATTCAAAATGAAAGCCAGTTATCCATGGCCTAAGAAGAATCAATCGAGACTAATCAGGGTAATCAGCAAGCATAACTTGAAAAAAATAATAGTTGAGTTTCACTAAATCATTCATGGTCAGTCAGTCCACCTAGATAATTTTGTATTTTTACTCTGGTTATTTTGTTGGTTTTGTAACCATAAATTTTTGGATCCAGCGTGCTTGTTGGAGGGAAATCCTGTAACAACAACACAATGAATGTAAACTATTTATTCTTCATACAAATCTTAAGATTGAATTCCCAGAAATAGCAATGAGATTTTTTAATGTTAGGACACTTTTGCACACAAACTTTTCCTCTGTTTCAACAATGTGAATTTTCAGCAAATAAAATCACACAAAGAGTGATCAAGCGAAATAGATCAATCGCATACTTAGATATTAGTTGATGTCAACAAGTCCACCAGCTAATGTACCGATTAGCATAGTCACCTCGATGGAATAGCGAGTAACTGGCTGGGGAATATTATACTGGATTGCAGGGCATCCCGGACATAGTGACAGTCCACTTCTATGTGTTTAGTCCGTTCATGAGTCACCGGATTTTATGCAATGTGCAAAGCTACTTGACTGTCACAGTACATTTTGACCGGAGACTTATGTTTAACGCCGAAACTATGAAAAATTCCCTTAATCCATTTTAGTTCACAAGCGGTCATTACCATTGATCGATATGTAGCCTCCGCTGACGAGCTGGAGACAATATGTTGCTTCTTGGTTTTCCATGACATGGGTATATTCTCGAGGGAGATAAACCAACCTGTAAATGATTTATGAGTCAACGGACATTTGGCCTAGTCCAAATCACACCATCCATACAACTAGAGATCACAATCTTTTATCATCACTATGCGTTATCCGGGGTTCTTCTTCAAGTAAAACACTACACGGATAGCCGCATTCCAGTGTGCTTCCTTCAGTTGCTGTATGAATTGGGATAGAACATGCACATAGGATAATAACTCGGGTCGCATAAAACTGAGGTACAACAATCGACTGACCAAACACATATATGGTTTCGGATCACCCAAATTGGGTCCTTCGGCCAACACCAAACCATGATTCTGTTCCATAGGAGTATTGATTGGTTTAGCTCCCAATAATCCGGACTCAGAGATTATATCCAGGGCATATTTTTGTTGACAGAGAAATAATCTGATTGGTCCGCATGCAACTTCAACTCCTAGAAAATACTTCAGACGGCTCAAATCCTTCATGTGTAAACAAGTGCGGAGATAGTCTTTGAATCGTTCAATGGCACTATTGTCATTTTCGGAGATAATCAAGTTATCCACATAGACTAAGACGTTAAGTTACATACCTCCCCGATGCATAATTAATATAGAATAATCCGATTGTGACTGTTTGAACCCATGTTTCATCAAAGCACCTGATAATTTCACAAACCAACACCTTGGAGCTTGCTTCACACTATACAAAGATTTCGAGAGTCGACATATTGCCTCCGATTAGGAACACAGAATTCCGGTGGCAATTTCATATAAACATCCTCCGTAAGCTCGCTATGTATGAAAGCGTTATGCACATCCATCTTATGCAACTCCCAGTTTTGCGCAGCCGCAATAGCCAGGAAGGTCCAAACAGTTACTACCTTAGCAACCGAAGTAAAATTTTTGTTGTAGTCAATTCCTTCCTCCTGTTTATTTCTGAAGATGACCAAACGAGCTTTATATCGCTCGATTGTGCCGTGAAAGTTGTACTTGATTTTGTACACCCATATACATTCGAGTGCTTTTTTATCTGGTGACAAAGCTTCTAGTGCCCATGTTCCATTATCCTCCATCGCTTAGATCTCTTACCGGATGGCTATTTTCCAATATTCATTTTTCAGTGCCTCCAAGAAGGTTTTTGGTTCGTTTCCTGTGGTAATTGCTGCAAGGAACCTTTAGTACTGCATGGAAAATTATCACAGGATATATAGTTAGGTAAAGGATAAGGTGCACCTGAGGATTGTTATGGATCGGGTGGACGAGTTGATGGACTTTATTTCCAAAAAGGTTTAATGACGTAGTCGTGTAGCCGGATCGATTCATGCTTTTGATGTTTACCTCATGCCAATTGTTCGTCCGGGTGTATTTTGCTGGTACAAATACCTATTGGTTGTACCCTTTCCATCTTATCTCTATCCAGATCGGCCTCTATTCGGTCTAAATCCGGCTGATCAGTAGGTTCGATACCCGGTATCCGTACTCTGTCCATGAGTTTCATTCATACCTATATAATCAGTCCTATCTTCTTCATAGTTATGTTGGTTTATTCCTCTCTCCGTTTCGTCAATGTTAACATAACTTTGTTCCAAAGATTCTCCTTCGTTCGGTATTACTTCTACATTGTCGGTCAAGTTGCCCGATCTTACATCGAAGGGGAACTTAGTCACGTAGAAATCCACATCTCTTGAGACCAAATATTTGTTGTTCTCTATGTCACACAATCTCCAACCCTTCTTTCCGTAGGGGTATCCCAAGAAGACATACTTATGACTCCGACGCACAAACTTGTCACTCGTTCTTCCCTTTGTGTGTGTAGCTTTGTGACCCTATCAACCTTAAGTGATCATATTGGGGGGGGGGGGGGGGTCTCCCCGTATAAAATGTCATAGGGGATTTTCCATTCAAAACTAAAGATGGCGTTGTATTGGTTAAATACCCTGCAGTCAAAACACATTCTTCCTAGAATTTGATCGAAAGATGACCCTGAAGTCTCAATGCTCGGGCCACATTAAGAATGTGATGGTGTTTTTTTTCGACTCTCCCATTCTGTCCTTTACAAGTTGTTTGAAACAGAATTCCATGTTCGAAAAAGCAAGTCTTCATACATGTGAACTCAATTCCGTTATCGCTTCTAACTATCTTTATCATTTTTCCAAACTACCTCTCCATAAAAGCGAATAAATTAGTCAAGGTTTGGTACACTTCTTTCTTATCAACTAAGATAAAGATCCATACAGCTCATGAATGATCATCCACAATAGTAAAAAATATGAAACACCACAAGAGGAAGAGGTTCTCTATGGTTCCCATAAATCACAATGAATCATATCAAAAGTATCCGTAGCAATATTATCACTTAAAGAACAAAAAAACGTCTCGTTTTTCTTTGCTCGTTAGCACACATCACATTCTTTATCTAATCTATCACCACTCACCTTTAAGCTCAATGACGTAATAGACTTTGTTACTTGTTTTGAAGGATGACCCAACCGTTTGTGCCAAAGATCGAACCAATAAACTGTATATGCCTTCATATCCCGTATCAATGAGTTTATAGTCCACCAATCTTCCAAGGCCGATGACTCTTCATCCGGTTTCTTGATTGTACCATCGACGAAGCCGAACTTCTTTCTTGCTCTTAGGACTGTCATCATAGATCTAGCCCATTCGTTATAATTTTCACCCTTGAATTGGACTTGGGTCACCACAATGCCAGGGTTATCATTCGATGTAATGTCGTAAGGAGAGATTATTTTTCTTTGGGTTTTGTTTTCGTCAAGGTGATTCCTTTGTTGGTATCGTCCGTTTTTTTACTGTCATCTGCCATTGTATTAGGCTTTTTGTGTTCTTTTTAACGTGGCTCTGATACCATGTTAAAATCAAGACAGAGACGAGAATTTAGAGAGACAAGAATAATGAAAGGATTCTTTCTGCTCTCTTTTCGTCATAATGACTTTCTTATATATAAATAAGGTCTTCCTTCTCCAAATCTAATAAGATAACCCATTATAATAAAACTACACATCCTATATTACCATAAATAAACTATTATATATACTCTCAATAATAATGTCAATTAAATACTCCCTCACACACCGCGTGATACTTATACCTCACCCATTGTATCTCTATAGTTTTCCGTTCCTTTTTCCATCTATTTTTATCTCTCTTTTTTTTGTCCAAATTTCCTTCTTACTTCCCTATGCACAAATAGAGGAGAGAAAAATAGTTCCAATATATAGTTACAATTCATGAGTACTGTATAAACTCATTAATAGCTTATAAACACTCAAACATATTATAGTTTTAATTATTCATTCATATGTCTCACACAAGAGAATGCTCGTCTCCTACGGATCCCGCGATCTTGTAGTCTAGTTTAGAACAATTTTGAGAATACACGTACTGGTGTGCCCAACTTTTGATCGTTGACCATATTTCAAGTGCATCCACAACATAAGGATAGTCCTCAATTAGTAGGCATATGCCATGTTTGGATGCAGGATCCTCAATCGCCACTTCTCTGAAGGAACACGATAAATAAATAAATAAATAAATAAATAAATAAAATGATCATTATTTTGTTTATCATTACATTGTAGAAAGACTAGAGCACAAAGTAGTAACTTACCCCATAACAAGCTAGGTAGGGATTGCTTGATCAGCGAAAACCCAATCTTTGTAAGCATTTGAAGTCAACTCCACTGACAGGGGTCTGGGGAGAACCGATTTCTTGACAATCCTCCAGCATTACGTACAGACTGCCAAGCTAAGGCATTGATATCCATCGTATCACGCAAGTGAGGTTGCAATAGCTTATAGAAAGGATGGAGCGTACGCTGCCTATGAGTCACTATCACAAAAGGCTCAACTGATACCTGAGAAGCAAAATTAGACATTTTCAAAGAAATGTTAGAGACTGCTATTAACAAACTACAGTAAGTTGATGGCAACAAATTGATATCCATAGGGAGAAGGCAAGCTTAGTTCAATGGCTAGTGGCTTCAAAGTACAGTCCTTTGCAGAAAGAGCACGGTTCTGGAGGCATAAATCTTTGAAGGTGACAGGTTAACTTTCCTCGCGTACGGCATCACTATGTCATGGTAATTCAAAATGAAAGCCAGTTTGACTCCATGGCCTAAGAAGAATCAATCGAGACTAATCAGGGTAATCTGCAAGCATAACTTGAAAAACATAATAGTTGAGTTTCACTTAAATCCTCAATGGTCAGTCCACCTAGATGATTTTGTATTTGTACTCTGGTTATTTTGCTGGTTTTGTCACCATAATTTTGGATCCAGCATGCTTGTTGGAGGGAAATCCTGTAACAACACAATGAATGTAATCTATTCATTCTTCATACAAATCTTAAGAAAGAAGTCCTAGAAAAAGCAATGAGATTTTTAGTGTTAGGCCACTTATGCACACAGACTTCTCCTCTGTTTCAATAATGTGAATTTTCAGCAAATAAAATCACACAGAGAGTGGTCAAGCGAAATAGATCAATCTCATACTTAGATATCAGTTGATGTCAACAAGTCCGCCAAATGATGTACAGATTAGCACAATCACCTAGATGGAATAGCGTGTAGCTGAAAGGGACCACATAATTCAAATTTACATGGAATCAAACTAATATCACACTTTCAAGAATACTTGTAATTTAATGAATATATTCCTTACGAACAGTAGCAGCAAACCTGTGGCCAATGACTGACTGCTTGTGAATTACTTCGATTTCATTGTTATTAAAATGGCTTTTTGAGCAGAATGAAGTGATGGATCCGAAGGAGAACATTGATTCTTTCACTATCAAGGGCACTGGCGAATTCATAAGACGTAAAAAGAGAGTGTTATTACCTCTTACGAATGCCTTTGATAGCGCAAGAACCAATATTCTACATCAGATGATCGAAGGTCCAAAGTTGTCTTTTTCATGAGCAGAAGAGTGCCCCAACCATTTTGCTTTCACGTTTGCCAGTGGATGCCATTATCTCTTTGTTAATAAAGTATAATTGCCAATGTACTGGATTTTTTATGAGAAACAAAGGCAGGGTACTCTGATTTTATAGGTAGACTGGCTAGTTTTGTACTCCCTCGTTCACTTTTATTTGTCCACTATAGTATATATGTTGTGGTCCATCATCTTATAATTTTTTTTGGACATCGTGATATTCTCGTCCACATTTGCATGTTCTATTTAAGTTTCATGAACTAATAATGTAAGTAGATATTTACGCAACTAAAAATAGATCATACTATCTGGTTTCTTCTTCTGCGTTTTTTCCCTTTTAAAAGTTTCTTCTTGTTTGAACCAATCAAATTTGTTGCAAGTTTCTACACCAATTGATATTGTTAGACTTTTTTCTCTCCACGCAATAAATGTTTATGTTTTCTTCTTGTTCATTATTAAGTTAATAGGCAATGACAAAGATGAAAGCTAAGCGAAAGGTACATTATATTACACGTGTTTGATAGGAAAATAAACATACAGAAAAAAGAAAAAATCGATAAAGAAGATGTTGATGATAGAGTTGAGACAAATTGCAAAGACCATCAACAAATCATCAATCGGTTGGCATTGCAATTAATCTGTTGAGAATATAATTAAGTAAATAAAAGTAAGCTTTTTTTTTTTTTTTTTTTTTTTTTTTAAATTTAAGTTTTAGATGAGATGGTTATACGAAATCTACATGACATTAAAGCACACATAGGTTGTAGATTTCGAGTCTCATTGCCATCATTATCAAAAATATTTTTTACGTGTTTTTCCCATGAAAAAGAATCAGACCCACACGTGAGGAGTGTGTCGAGAATATCATTGAAGCAAATAAAAGTGTGTTGTTTCTACAATTTAAACTTTAGATAAAACTGTCACACACTTCTGCATCATTCTCGTGGCCTTGGTTCTGATATGTCAAGTCCCTTCTCATCAGTCTACTACCCCCGGCACTTATATTTAAGTACTTTGAAATGTACTTGAGATATTTCTGGAAGATCTATGAAATCCAAGGTATTGGGTTTGTTAAAAGGCTCTCCAAATAAGACATTCAGAGGTCGTTTGGTAGAGTGTATAAGAATAATATTAAAAGGGTGTATTAGTAATGATGAGATTAGTAAAGCTGGAATAAGTTATGGTGAGATTAGTTATGCTGAGATTATTTTTTATACACTGTTTGGTTTGGTATATTAAGGGGTAGTTTTGTCTTTAATCATGTTAATCCATGTATGAATAACTCTTGCATTGCTTATAACAATTTGCTATGTATAAGAATAGTACTAAATCGGGTGTATAACTAATACATACATTAGTTATACATAAGTTGGAAAACACTAAAAAATAAGGAATTAATAATACCAAAGCTAATACAGGCATTATATTCTCTAATACATCTTATCAAACGACCCCTTAAAAGCCCATAGTCAATGTCATGTGTATAGCCTATAAAACTCACGTGTTCGCTTGATACCCATTTGAATCTCATTTAATAATGTATAGTAGACATTGCGCAGCAAGTCCATCTCGTGACTTAAAGATGAAACCAAGCACAAACATATACTTTATAAGTCTATTCAAAATCCATCCCTTGTAAGATTATTTATGATCGTTCTTGTAATGTCATGTTAATCAGCACATTAATCAGACCCTTTGATATTTGACACAAATATCATGTTTCGTGTCATTTCACATTTTATTCTTATGACTTTTATCGCTTAACTTATGATGAAATAGTCGTATTTGTGCTTATATTGTTATATTTCATGTGTATCGGCACGATGAAGACAAACGATGAAAAACTGGGCTAAAAGTGGTTGATTTTGGAGCATATGATGATTACACGAGGTGACGATTCGAAGACCACAAGTGATAAACTAAAAGGAAAAAAAATTAACTGAAGGAAGCATATGTGCCAGTCCCGTAGCACGAGGCCAGCACTTGAAGATCGAGTTGCCGGAAATTGAAGTCCCGCGCTGCAAGGGCGTGGCGGAATTAGCACATTCATCATCTAAAATTCACTGAAGGGTCTGTGCTAAGCCCGTAGCATGGGGCCAGCACGGGATGGGCTCAACCAGTCCGAATTTAATTAGGATTTTGTCTATTTTTGAGTCATTAAATTCCTAGACTATAAATACTTATTTGAAGGGTTGAGAAAGGTGTGTTGAGATACTTTGAGACACTTGTAACATGAAAGCCGTCATTAACCCTTTTCTTCCCGTTTTTACTTTTATCTTTATAAACCCTAGGCTAATCATGAATTCTTTTGTCTATGATCGAATCATGAGAAGCTAATCTCTTAATTCAAGGGTTGTGGCGTAAGACTTGAAAGTTGGTTTGATGACAATTTTTATCGATTAAATTTTCATATTTTGGATTGCTTATTTATTCTTGTGCTTAATTATTTGATTATCTGGCCAATAGTTAGACACTAGCTATCTGTGGTGCGTGAATTGGACTTTAGAAAGAGAGTTCACGTACATAATAAGAATAAATAGAGTTTGTTCGATATTATCGTTTCGCTACTGAGGATAGAGATATACCCTTTAGCCCTACTTAGTTGATTACGGAGAAATAAATGCGCTCTTTTTACCTACGTGTGACCATAGAGATAGGCGTTATAGTAACGTATTGGGCTTGTGAGTAGTTCGAGAGGATATCATAAAGTTACAATTAACCCTTCAACTAGTAACTCGAAATAAGATAGGTAGAATTGTCGAAGATCAGTGGATTGTCAAAAGCCACGACCCTGGAACTTTCTCTCATCTGATAAACCTTACAATCTTTGTCGAACTCAGTCACAAAAACACCCATCACAAATTGTTTACTTTTCAGTTTTAGTTTAGTTACAACAAACACCTTGATTTTTGCTTTCTTGAATAGTTTTATTCAAATTTGAATTAGTTTAACGAAGAGAATCTAAGTCTTTGTGGGATCGATATACCGGACTTAAAAATCCTATATTACTTGTACAATAGCGTATACTTGCGTGTGTGTTTGGAGCAACAAGTTTTTGGCGCCGTGGCCGGGGAATTAGCAATATTACTGTTTTTCTAATTTGAATTTTTTAATTTCTATTCAAGTTATTTATTTATTTATTTATTTATTATTGTTTTATTTTACTTTTAATTTAATATTTTCGTTAGTTTTCTTGTCATGACATCTTGGAGTAAAAATTGGTCGAATATTGGTTGTTCCTATTTTGGTGATCCATGTCTGATTTGTGGAGGATCCCACTTGTGGCAATACTGTCAAAATATTTCCGGCAATGGGTTGTGTGCACCTTCCCAATCTTTCGAGTGAAATGTTTGTAATATATGTGGTGGTCAAGACGGTCATAGCAATGGTTGTCCTAACTCCCATTCCCCATCCCCGAGCCCCTATTATGATTTTCCTATTGTTTGTGATGCTGACAGGAGTAACAAAGTAGAGGATGCGGAAAGTCTTGCTCGGATTAGCGATATGATAAAGCAAATAACGAAGCATGATGCATTAATGAGAGAGCAAAATGCAGAAATGTGGAAAGCCATAGAGGGGATTCGTGCCAAACTCACAGAGATGTAGGCCGAGGCTGAAACTTGTAATGATCTACAAGTTACAGGCTTAGCCACTACTCAAGACGAACCTCAAACAGAAGAAAAGAGCGAGTTCCCGCAAGTAGATAGCTTTGGAGAAGCAGAGATAGTGAGCCAATCTTGGCTAACGGAACAAGCTCAACAAATGAAATTTCATGGGTTTCTCCGTGATGGTCTTACAAACATGGCTATACAACTAATAGAGGGCGAAAACTGAGCTCAGACAAGAGAATAGACCAATTTGGCTCAGAGGCGGGTGAAGAAGAAGGAAGATGCTAATTTCAAAAAAATTATGATCAGCTTAAGCAGTTATCTCTGAATTTTCCCTTCTTGGAAGCTGTCAAGGAGATGCTTGGTTTTGCTAATTAATTAATATAATCAATTTCGATCTGGAAAAAAAAAAAACCAGATTTCAGAAAAATTCTCGGTGGGAAATTATTTTTATCTATTTAAAAACTTATTCAAATAAAAATTCACTTCTGAAAACTGATTTCATAAACAATTCTTGGTGAAAAAAAAAATTACTGATTCAAAAACATGTTTTCAAATCAGTAGGGAAAATTGATAAAGGATGTGACTTTAAAAATATGCGAGAGAAAGATTTAGCTGATTTAAAACTTATATTTAGCTGATTTAAAACTTACTTTCAAATCAATACACAATTAAGTTTTATTATTCTAATTGCACAGTGCAAAAATACATTAGAAACGCATTTCTATATCCACACATAAAATCAGAATAATTTCTATATTATTTTTAGACCAGAAAACCGACCTTATGGCTCTGCTACCAGTGGAGGATTACATGGAGGATTACATGTAACACATTAATCTAAACTAATTAGATAGACATAAACCATAAAACGAGAACTTACGTGTTCTTCGTGTAGCGGAAGCGAAAGTCGAACCACGGTTGGAATTACTAGCCAATGGTAGTTGTCACGGTACATCGAAGCAACCTCCTATATCACAGTCCAAACCTTATTCTTTATTATGGAGAAGAGATTTGTAAAACTGTAGAAGTATATATTTTATATTGTACACCCTAAGTGTACTTAAATATAGGTTATGTTGGTACATACATTTAGGGCTGAACTTTATTACCCTATTGGGCTTAAGCACCCCTTATGGGTGGACCCTAATTTTCTACACTTTGTTTGACACTTAGGCAAAATTGAGTGACTCTTTGGTTACCAAAAATATAGTTTAGTGACATCCGTGATACTTACATAAAGTTGGGTGATTATTTCGTTACAAAACTAGTATCATGACTTCAGTGCAATAAAGTAAAAGTTGAGTGACCATGTATGAGATCAACTGCTAGTTTTCTACATCAAATAAATTAAACGATATTTAACTAATCACTTAGTCTATGCATACTTAACGAAAAATAGAGCACAACGGATGGAAAAAATTTATCTTGGCAATGCCAATCAGTTGCAAATATAGTATGGTCATGTTGGTACATACATTAACTTTAGGTGTAGACACTACAGAGAACTTCTAGTTCCTTCTTTTTTTTTTTTTTTTTTCTTTGAAAGACGAACTTCTAGAGATAATGGTAAAAGTATGAGTGTTTGAAGCAATATCAGGTTGATTAACCTGAGATCATGAGCTTCAATTACTAATAGAACAATATTGATGGTGATGATGCCCATTGCCAACCCCCAATTTATGTGGGATTGAGAGGTAGTTTTTAACTGATCACTTAGGAATTTTTGTCAAGACTCAAACAAGAGATTCTAAACTTTCTGCAAACGACAAATATGATGTACAATTTCCTTCTACCAATTCACACAAACAGGATTTGGTGAGTTTTTTGCCTTGGATTTCTATTTTTAAATAATAGTAACGTGGATTTGGTGAGTTTTTTATCTTAATTGTTTCTTCATGATGAGCACATAAATTTTCGACTCTATATTTTTTAACAGATTATTAATTTATACTTCCTCCGTTTCAATTTATATAACACTCTTCCCTTTTTAGTTAGTTTCAACAAGACATTCAACTTTAAATTTAATTTTTAAGCCTTAATAAAATAATTTCTATAGTTCATTTAGACTACAAGTTTGAAAAGTGTTTCTTTATTTCCTTAAACTGCATGTGCAGTGAAACATCTTAGAGGGAGTAATTTTCATTTGGCTCAAAAATTATCTTTGCATTTTTGCATCGTCATGTGCCTCTGAAATTGTCTTCTCAGGTGAATTGTGATTTAAGATGTTATTATTTGCTTTCCCTCTGTCTTCTTTTTTTTCACCCCTTTCCTTGCAGAACTTTTTACATGCATGTAATTATTTGTTACAGCTCTTCTTTGGAAACACACCGAATTCCCATCAGGAACAAATGAACAAAATATTAGGGGAAGAAAAAAGTGAAGAACGTTGATGTAGCAAAAGTGTTCGACGATATGAACCAGAAAGAATTGGACAACTTTTTATTCCATTCTGTTTTTAGTTACTGTAACACAAACATCTATCATTCAGCAACCGGGAAAGTACATTTTTCACTTCCACTAGATAGAATTATTGAACGCTGTTTTATGCATTACATATCCTTTTGTTAATTCACTATGCCTTGGTTCAAAATCTAATGCTTTTTTGCTAGCAGATAACTATATGGGAGTTGACACGACAAATGACCCATAGAAGTAACTTAGCCATACATCGCTTCAATAATGTGAAGACCAAATCAGATAATTTACTGGAAGAGTCCAGACAAGTGCTGAGCTTGCAGAAGGAAAACCACGATTCTTGAACATGTCAAAGCCAATATTTGCTCCATGCTAGTTTCAGTTCCCAACTTTATATGGAGTTTGTTTATGATAACGGTGAGACAATATTTGAATATGACCATTGTTCAGTGATATGAAGAAGTGCGTTAGAATAAAATTGACACGTAACCACGTAGTCTAAAAATAAAGAAGAGACGACATCAGTGCTACTTTGGTTTTTTTTTTTTTTTCCAACAGTAACTAGAGATTATCTGCACACATTTTGAGTTTGGATAGTCTATAGACATTAAACATCCTTCAAAGAATCATACCCGTTGGCTCATATGCTAATGTACCTCCAGCAAGAACTTTAAAGTATTCAAGAAACCAAAGCCCAAGCTTTCTAGATTTAGTAGGTGTGTCTCGAAAATGATGCTGAACAAATAGAAGTGTGCTGGCGCTGGTTAGTGTTTTTCTAGTAGTTTTGTTTGCCTCTCTGGCTTACAATTTTTTAGCTAGCTTGCTTAAGCAGCTCTTAGAATCATGATAAGTTTAATACTATGTTAGAAAATATAATAAGTAGGTAGCATAAGAAGTTTCTTTAGAAATTATTTAGAGCTTAGAATATTTAGAACAAAATGCCAGATTCACGGATAACAAAACTATCAAGAATTGATTGCATAAGAAATTAGTATTTGCCATAGCTATAGACAGTATCAAATTGATACACAAAATTATTTTAGAAAAAACACTCAGATTCACCATCTATCTGTCGGTTTCTTCCGTCATTATTGTTCTCTTTCTTCTGCTTCGATTCTTCTTCTCTGGCTTCATGAACAACTATGGCATATTGTCTAATGCTGTTATTCAGCGCAAGGTCACTTCTATTTATCTGAAATGACAATGTCGTTCCAGGCACACTCTAAAATTGGGATAAGGCGTTGGCTTTGGGGTGAAAATTGATTTCCGTACTTCTTATTTATTTGTTGCTATGAGTTTAGGATCTCCAGGCTCATTATGGTGATGAGAAATTAAATCAATCTATCGTGAAAATTGATTTCCGTACTTGAGTTTAGGATCTCCAGGCTCATTATGGTGATGAGAAATTAAATCAATCTATCGTGACGTGATAATTTATATTTCCGTTTGGCAGATAGCAGGAATTAGATTTATTTCTTGACGCAACTGGCTGATACTGAAGTCAGTTGATGAACTTAAATACAAGTTCTTTTGATCATGGGAAATTAATAGAAGTAAATATCTTGAGGACTAGCCATGTTCTGACATAAAAGTATTGGCAGGATATATGAATAAGTATATGTTCAAATAACTAATTAGTAGTCCTTATATACATGTGCAATTGTCACCAATATCTTCTAGCTTGGTGGTTAAAAGTAAGGGCACGAAAAGCTATCTTAAACCAACAAACCTTCCAAATGGTATAAACTATTATAAACTTTCTTTGTCGTCAAAGGAAGTGGAATCATATCTTAGTTCATTCTCTTGAATAACACCCGAGGAGAGCTGTCGCTGTAAAATTTGATCGATCGTGAGTCTCTTGAACCACACAGATCACGAGAAATAGGTTTTGGAGCATCGACACTAGAGCTTTTATTGACTTCATCCTGAAGTTCTTTTGAGAGGACTTAAAGATTGGGCTTCTCAGGTATCCTCGTTGCATTAGTTTGAAGAAGTTTACATCTTCCTCTTCCTTAAACCATTTTCCTTGTATTTTGATATCAGAAAGTTTAAGTGATACTCCATGTTGCTGTAGCTTAAATCTGGGATCTTGGCTATCACAAACAGTAATTTTATTTATGTGGAGATTGAAGGAGAAGAGCATATTTAAACTAGAAAAATTAGATGGATATGACCAACTTAAGAAAATAATCTTTAACTTTAATGTTGTGGGATAAACTTAGCCTGACAGGTTGTTCTTTCATTCCTATAATTTTTCCAATTGTGTACCTGTAGCTATAACATATAATTAACCTGGGTGGTTTGATTAAATCAATTTACTTCCTTGATTGCTTTATAATATTTTACTTTTCTATACCTAAAATTTTCCGACATTGACTCATAACTTAATCATGATTCTTCATGACAATGTTTAAAAGTATAAAACAGATTTTACCAATAAATAGAAGTATAAAAACAAAATTGACAGCATATCTTCCAATTCGCAAGTGCATATCTTCTGTTCGACCTTTATTCCTTTTATTCTGTTTTCTAAATTATGGTTCATAAGTTAGGCTGTGTATTGATCTTCTCATGTTTACTCTTCTTTATACATCTATGAATGTTCCCATTTCTATTAGTTGTAGATTACAGATTTCAGCTGAAAATATAATGAAACATGAACTCTCACTTCCGTAGTTGAGGGAGTGTATGACATCAATTATTTTGGCATTGGCATTAGCAGTGGTAATTATAGAGTATAAGAAAGTTGATAGTTTATTTTAATGTTTTGATGGATCTTTAGTACTTTATTCATCTTATATTCCATCTAGACACATGTTAGCGTTGATTAAAGTATGTGCTTAATCAAAGCTTTTCATCCTCAGAAACTGTCATTTCCAATTTGAATTTTTTACTCATAAAAGAAATTGATTTTCAGGTCGCGGAGGAAAAGTGATGGGGGAGATCGGTTTTTCATCTGGATGCTACAGTGTAGTTAGCTGTAGACTCTAATCAGGTAGAATTTAGCTTTCATTTTACTGTTCTGTTTCTTTTCAGTGGCATTTCCCTTGATGTTTTTATTTTTTCGACATACTTATCTAAAAATCTTTTTGAACGATGCAATGTGATGGACTTCATTGTTACTTATATAGGAAAACATAGAGCTTAAATCAAACAATAGAGTGTATATGACTTGTGATAATGAAAAAGCTGTGCGGCTTCTTCTTTTCACTTTCTTCATAGTTAGAAAGAATATAGATATGATCTTTGTCCAATAAACAGAAGGTGAGGTATAATAAGCATCACATTTTATCAAACATTGTAAGTTAGTTCGAGGAATCAATATACACTATATGAAATTGTTGGCCTCAGTACACATTAGACTTTGGCTGAACAAATCAAACATCATAAGTTATAATAAGCATCATATTTTATCTTTATGATTAATCGCAAATGCATCACTTCTTATGGCATAATATCACGAAAACTTACTCCCTGAATAACATTAACAACTTGAAAACCTTAGCAGTCTCAGATTGGCGTGTAAAGTTGATGATTCATTCCCAAGCCTTGAATTTCTTAGTTCTTGTCAAAAGATTCAAAAACTGATTTACAAGGGAGAATAGAAAAACTGTCTTTGTCGGACCCATTTCCAAGTTCCATCACAATGATGGTCCTTCGAGACTCAAAACTCATGGAAGATCCGATACCTATTTTGGGAATGTTTCCAAACCTAAGGAATCTCAACTTAGAAGCAGCTTATGAAGGAAAAGAAATTACCTATAGTGATAACAACTTCTGTTAATTGGAGTTCCTTCTTCTTGATAATCTTCCGAACCTAGAAAGATGGCATTTAGTCACAAATGTCATGCCTCTGATTAAAGGTCTTGCTATCCATCTCTGTCCAAAACTAAAGGAGATTCCCGAGAGAATGAAAGAAGTGGAGATGTTGAAGAGAGCTCATTTTTCATGCATGTATGATGTTCTTTCATATTAGTAGAGGTAAGTATACAAATAAATTCCAATTCACTTCAACCATTTCTTCAATTACTTTTGCTCACTCTACTGTAGTTTTATATAACTTAGTTGATTTTTCCTTTTTATAAAAATAAATAAAAACGGTCGAATAAGATGTTTTGTTTTACATTACTTTGTATAAGGATTTAATATTGTTAATATAACAATTTACGGAATTTTTATAGTATAACAATTTACAAAAATTTTATATTATCAATTGAATCTTAAAGAATTAGTTGTAGAAGGTATTAGAAAATCAATCAACTATATTTCGTGGAAGATCCAACTCCTATTCTTGAAATGTTGCCCAACCTAACGAGTTAATAATTTATTGAACTCGTATAATATGGTTGAGATTTTTTAAGTGAAAAAAGTTACTAGTATTAAGTTATTATATTTCTGTTTGGTATCAATATATTACAATGAGAGTTTAAAATTATTAGATTATATATATATATATATATATATATATATATATATATATAATATTAGAAAAGGTATATGGTACTTTGTGTCTACATTTTAGGCAAAATACATCAAATGACACTTAAACTATATCCAAAATATCGAGTTCACACTCAAATTATACATGCGACCTATTACACAAACTCAACATAATTTAAATACCTTATTTTCCGGGGCAGAAGAGGTGTTATAAAATTAGTAAGAAAAAGGGATTAAAATGTTGACTTTTTTATGAACACTATATAGCAAGATAATCTTAATCTTTTTAATAAATAATTGTTCTTAACAAGAAAAGATTTTATTTGATTTTTAAGATAAAAGGAATATTAGGAACTTTTAATCTTTTCTTCTCTTTCTTCTCTAACTATGGACACATCATTTATATACTGTCATCGCCACCTTCATTGCCACCCTGGTTGGTCCACCCATATTACCATATAACTACCAGCTTCTATCCCACCTTCCTTAAAGTTGAATTCTTAACATTATCAAAGTTGGAAGATAAACACCAATTCACCCTTACGTTCATATTCTTGAAATGAATTTTTTTGCTTGACTACAAAAGATCTTATATTTTTCATCCATGAAATCCATAAATAATCAAAGAAATTTTGCTTCCATTCTTTGATCTTAAGAGCATGGAAAGATCTCCACAAAGTTAATTCAACCCGCGGAATCCAACCCCCCATGTGGAATTTCAGACGAATCCAAGCCAACAAAATCGCCCTCAAATTGTCAATTCGCCAAAAACAACGCCGATCACCGTAGCGAATTTTGAAGAACCTTTCTGGTATGATTCAGCCCAAAATTTTCATGCCGTTTACATAATATGGAATTTTTTATGGGTTTGATGAGAAAAAAATGAATGGATGAAGAAAAAGTAGAGAAGTGATGAGAGTTATTATATTTCCTGAAGAAGAAGAAGAAGTGTGGGGTGGGAGGAAATGAAGAAGACAGGGGCGGGTTTGGTGGGGTTTAAATATATTAGAAACAATAAAAAGAGAGTTTAAAATTATTAGATATATATATATATATGTTAAATTATGATATTAGAAAAGGTATATGGTACTTTGTGCATTTTGCCCTACATTTTAATGTCTTTTACTCATCCTTGCACAGCAAAGGAGTTCATTTATCTAACTAGCTTCAGTATATTTCCTACAATGCGATTCACAAATTTCACAAATCCCTTGTGAATTTATTATAGTCCCTCAATTTTTTGGATTTCTGATTCTGTACATACATTCTCAAACATCTTATGCCTCGTTGTTTCTGGTTTTAGACAGATTCTACAAGCCATAAAGGCCACAGTTTTTACTCCAAAATCAGAGACGCAATGCATGCCAAAATAATCAATTATTAGAAGTCTAATTTACTGAATCAGATTTAATTACATGCCTTCTTCGCCTGACATGATCTGACCTTAAAAGGAACTAAATTTGAGTGTCATCAAAATGATGTTATTAAGAAATGATATCTGTTTCATAGGACAAAAGTCATTCTGCATGGTTAGCATCATGGACAACTCCCACTTCCATTGAACACACTAAAGAGCATAAATACTAAATGTTTTCGATATACGGCCTGCTTTAAGCTGACCAGATGGAACCCTCTTCGATCCCTCTTCCCTCTACTTAAATGCTGCTTTACATGCATTTCATGCTAGTAATTAAGATCAACATTACATCAATTGGAAAGACAGCACCAATACCACTACAGAGGACAAAAACAAAAGACGATGGCACACATCAGTTTTTCACAAAAGACAGTTGACAAAGTACTTAGATCACTACACACACACACACACACACACACACACACACACACACACACTCACACACCCCAATGAAAGAAGAAGGTAAATTCCACGTATTACCTAAAATTTAAAATATTGGTTGAAATTAAGTACAGTTACTGCACATTCGCAAATTTATTAGTCTGCTGCTACTGCACATTCTGTTCATACTCCTTGTATCGTATTTTCTATGAAACCTGCTTTTCCTGAGGAATAATGATGCCTCCTCAATTACCAAGTCAATTCACAGAAACTGCATATGTTCATAGTGGTGTTACTTTGTTTACTTCCAGTATGTATTTCGGGATCTGCCCAGAACTGTACGCAATTGTATTATATGCTAGAGTATACAAATACTAGATGGACCATGGCCTGTTCCAATATCAGAGGAATTAATGTTAGTGCAAGATGTAAGAGACTCCAACTTTTCATATTGCAAAGAAATAGAAACAGGAACTGAAACTGAACAATTGAGTGCTTCCAGAGTATGCGTCTTCTTTTCCTTTAGTCATATGATAACATTCTAATGAAGAAGCTGAGTGCATAACGTTCCAATGAAGAAGCTGAGTGCATAAATGTGAGAATCCAAAAGCATTTGCTTTGGACATTCCACAAATTTCAACAATACATGTTTAGGCGGCATTTTTTTCGGCACTTAATTCTCCCAATCAAGAAACTTGAGGGTATTAAAAATTGCTGACTGCATTACAAAAAAAGAACTCTAAGATAACCAACTTATAAGTCCACACACAGGACCATTATTATATCTATTGGTTCTAAAGCATCATCATACAATAACTGAGACTAGATAAATAGCCCCAGAAGAAAAATGATGATTTTCTCAAAAGCACCTTGGTAGAGCCGAGAGCAGCCTCAAGGAAATCACTTTGACCTTGGGTTAACTAAGCCTGAGGTGCACTTAAGCTGCATCAAGCATAAGAGCCATATTTAAGACAGAAAGAATAATAGAGAAGTGATGCATTTGCGATTAATCATAAAGATAAAATGTGATGCTTATTATAACTTATAATGTTTGATTTGTTCAGCCAAAGTCTAATGTGTACTGAATCCAACAATTTCATATAGTGTATATTGATTCCTCGAACTAACTTACAATGTTTGATAAAATGTGATGCTTATTATACCTTACCTTCTATTTGTTGGCCAAAAGATCATATCTATATTCTTTCTAACTATGAAGAAAGTGAAAAGAAGGATTCGTACAGCTTTTTCATTATCATAAGTCACATAGACTCTATTATTTGATTTAAGCTCTATGTTTTCCTATATAAATAACAATGAAGTCCATCACATTGCATTGTTATAGATGGTTCAAAAAGATTTTTTAAGTAGGTCGAAAAAATTAAAAGATCAAGGGAAATGCCACTGAAATGAAGCAGAACAATAAATTCTACCTAATTAGACTCTACAGCTAACTACACTATAGCATCCAGATGAAAAACAAATCTCCCCCATCACTCTTCCTCTGCGACCTAAAAATCAATTTCTTTTATGAGTAAAAAATTCAAATTGGAAATAACAATTTCTGAGGATGAAAAGCTTTGATTAAGCACATACTTTAATCAATGCTAACATTTGTCTAGATGGAATATAAGATGAATAAAGTACTAAAGATCCATCAAAACATTAAAATAAACTATCAACTTTCTTACACTGTCAACAATTACCACTGCTAATGCCAATGCCAAAAACTTCATAATATCATGCATGTGTAAAATTATTCATGTGTATCACAAATACCTGTCAAGCTTAAGAACTTGAGGTGGTACAAACTTCCTATGGCATCAGGTTCTATAGGTATAGTGCCACCACGAATATCCAAGTACAACAAATATATATGTTGGAACACATTACGGAACTTTATAAGACTCATTTGATTTGACAAAAATCTTGATCGTAGAACATAATTGACCTCAACTTGAAATTAGAAAGATCAAGTGAGAGGTACTTTTGTGCTTGATCATGAATGACATGTCTGAGACGTAAGGATGATATGGACTGCTTTCTTGGGTCATAGGTGTCAAGGAAGTTTACCTCCAATGCCTTTTGTACGGCAAGATCCCGAAGTAGATCATGAATCCTACATTTAATAACTTTTTCCCAAAATGAATCTACCATTTTTATCAAGCTTCGTCTTATCAGCTCATTCAAGAAGCCTTCAGCGACATCCTCAACTCTTTCTTCTCCGTTTGGTATGAAACCCTCAGCTATCCACAACCATATAATGTTTTCAACATAGATCACACGATCTTCTGGAAAAATACCAAAGTAAAGAAAACACTGCTTGAGCGCAGTCGGCAAATAATTGTAGCTCAATGATAGTGTGTAGGAGGAGATTTCAATAGTCATCACCATTCTTTTAACCTCTTTTTATGCGAAAGTAGTCGCTTAATACAACAATTGCAAGTGGTAAGCCTCCACATTTTTTCACCATATATCTAGCTAACCTTTCCATTTCTGGAACTATTACCTGAACATTGAGTAGTTTCCTATAAAAGAGATCCCAACTTTCTCCTTGGCCTAGGAAACGAAGTCTATAGACAAAACCTTTGTCGTCTGCTCTTTCAGCGACATCATCCTTACACGTGATAATAATAACTCTGCTGCCGTTTGGAAATGCTTTTTTTAAACTTTTCTAAGCTTTTCTCTAATATACATCATCAACCACCACAAGATATTTGTGTTCTTTTAATAGATCACGAAGGTAAATTTCTAGATCTGTCTTGGTCATCTTCAACAAATCTAGAATTTTCTTGTTGCGATCTCAGATGGATTTTATGATATTCTTAAGGAGATCCATCATGATGTACTCTTGAGAAACACATATCCAAGCGCGTGTTGGGAAGCTAGAGCTAATATTAAGACTGATGTAAAGATTTTTCACAAGAGTGATCTTACCTACTCCTCCCATACCATAAATGGAGATGACGCTTTGACGAGGTTCTGATTTAAGAAGTTCAGCTAGCAGTCTTTCTACAACATCTTGAAAGCCAAGAAAAATCTGCTCCTCATCTACATAGGAGGTAGATCTCCTCAATGTTCTAGCCATGGTTGACCGATTGTTTGGCCCATTTCTTGGTCTTTCTCCTGTATTATTGATATCTCTAATACCATAAGTCTCTCGTTTGCGAGAGATATCCATGATACGCTGCTTGAGTGATTGGATCTCCTTGCTGACATTGTAGAATTTGGCCTGCACATCCTCTCTTAGACTTAAACACACGGAAACTTCCTGTATGAAGAAATCCCCCAATTTTTCAACTGCAAATGACACAAAGGCATCAACCATCTTCAAGAGTGTTGGATTTCACTTTAATCAGAGCTGCAAAAAGAAGGTTGTATAGACGATATTGGAAGAAAGCTAGAGAAAGATACACAAAGACATAAGCAGGTGATTGTGAGTTTGGCTGTTATAATCTGAGTGTTTAAGAGGGTCCATTCATTATGTGATATATTAGAAAATCTGACAGATGAACATGGGCCATTGGGCCTTATGGAAATGTAAATGTGAATCTGGCAGAAAAGTCTAAAATAGCAGTCATATATGTTGTGCAATGGTCCACCACCTTATAATTTATTTTGGACATAAGTTTTACAATTTGATAATGTAAGTAGATATTTACGCAATCAAAAACGGACTCTCTATCTTTTGCTCCAACCAATCAAATTTGTTGCAAGTGTCTTCACCAATTGATATAGTTAGACTTTTCTCTCTCCACGGACAATTAAAATCATTTTTTTTCGCGGATTGTCTGGTAGTCTTTAATTTTCGGCCCTCAAATTGCAGGTCTTTAATTTTATCCTTCACTTAAAAAGATAATTGAAAATATTTTAAAATTTTAAATTTGAATTTTCGCTCAATTAATAAAAAGAATTTTAGATTTAAACTTTCGCTCAGTTAATAAAAAAAGTTTTCAGGATAAGACTTTTGCAAAAAGCATATCTTATGTGGCAAATTTTACCTTAAAATATAACAAAAAGTCTACTTTAAGGCAAAATCTGCCAGAATCGACAGACTTTTAATTATGCCTTAAAGCATAAATAAAATTCTACCTTATAAGGCAACATATGTCGTCTCTGATATAAGTTCTATGTAATTTCACTCGAATAGATATAAATTTTCTACACTTAAGATTATTATTTTTGGCTCTATTGACTTTCGAATTCAAAACCTCAAAATATTTTGAATCGTTTTTTTAAACGAAGGATAAAGATTAAAGAACAGCGAATTGAAAACCAAAAATTAAAGACCAGTCTGTATGAAGGACGATCGTGCAAATTACCCAATTAAAATTAATAAATGGTGGGTCCATTCATAATGTGATATGTTTAGCCTAGAAAATCGGACCCATGAACATGGGCCTTGTGGAAAGATAAATGTGACAGAAAAGTCTAAAGTAACATTCATATATGCTGTGCAGCTGTACAATGGTCCACCACCCAATAATTTTGTTTTGGACATAAGTTTGACGATTTGATAAGAGGAGGGAATATATCGAAATCCCCTCAACTTGACATATTTTTTTAAAAAGACATTTAAACTTTATCAGGGTTCTATTATCCCTCTAAATAACTCTAAACTTATATTGATATACCTTTTTTAACTCAGTCTCAATTTGAAGCAAGAAAGTAATTTCACGCATCAATCACTGATTGTCACCTATCAAAATGTCAAAGACCATTTTGCCAAAAAATACAAAACCTTCTCCCAAATAAAAAAATGACCATTATATTAATTACGGGAGGACAATTTTTATTAAAAAAAAAAAAAATCTGCATTGCATCACCGGAAGAAGAGATCGCCAGAGTTGTGCTCATCCAAAAATTTCTCAAGCTCGCTCTGTTCAAACTCTTCTACACTTTCACTCCCTACTAATTTACTCCATCAAAGTTCATTATTAAAGAGAGAAAAAACATTTAAAAACAATCAGACAAAGGAAAGAAGAAACGAAGACTAAAGGAAAAAAATGGATACAGAAAATTAAGAAAGACGAAGACAAAGGAAAAAAGGAAAAAAAGTTAAAAAATCAATTTAATAAAAAAGGTCGTTCAAAAAGATCTTTTAATTTGATTTGCTGAGCTCTCACTCTCTCAAAGAGAGTGTTATCACTCTCTCTGTCACGTCCGCGAAAAGGTGGTATTAATTCCATTTAAAATGGGTTGGGTAGGATTCCCGTAAAAGTTAGGTGTCTTTTTAAAAAAATGTGTCAAATTGAGGATGATTTCGATGTATTTTCTCGATTTGATGATGTAAGTAGATATTTACACAACTAAAATCAGATGATACTATATGCGTTTTTCTTTTCCTTTTTTTAAATAGAAGTATCTTCTTTCACTAACCAATCAAATTTGTTGAACTGTCTACACCAATTGATAGAGTTAGACTTTTCTCTCTTCACGGACAATTAAAATCATTTTTTTTTTTTTGCCCGGATTGTCCTTCTTTTGGGTGGTCTTTAATTTTTTTCTCCTCAAATTGCTGGTCTTTAATGTTTGTCCTTCACTTAAAAAGGTGACCTAAAATACTTTAATATTTTGGATTCGAACCTTCGCTCAGTGAATAAAAAAATTCACAAGGCAATAATTTTACAAAAAATCTGTCTTATGTGGAAGATTTTGTCTTAAGACATAACTAAAAGTCTACTATAGGGCAAAATCTGCCGGAACCGACAGACATTTAGTTATGCCTTAAAACATAAATAAAATTTTGCCTTATAAGGCAAAGTATGTCGTCTCCAGCATCGATTCTATGTAACTTCGCCCGAATAAGCATAGGTTTCCTATGCGTTGCAAAAAGATTATTATTTTTTTACTCTATTGGGTTTCAAACCCAGAATCTCGAGATATTTTCGATCACTTTTTTAAGCGAAGGACAAAGATTAAAAAACAGCGGGCCAAAAATTAAAGACCAATCTGTAGGAAGGGAAATCGTGCAAATTGCTCAATTAAAAAAGGGTAAATTACGTAGATATACATATTAAGGAGAAATATTTACGAAACCTGACGATAGTTTTCTATTTACAAAACATAACATTACAAACCCTATAATAAACATACTTTTTAAAAAAAAAAAAATTTTTTTTTAAAATATCTTTTTATTATATAAAAAATATTTTTTTAATTTTTATTTTTTTCGCGTCAAAAATTAATGTATGAAAGTTGTATATCTCATTTCAAGCGCTTAAAAAGTTCGCTTTCAAAATTTAGTGTATGAAAACGGTATTTAAATGTGAATATCTCATTTAAAGCTTAAAAAAAATCACCTCAAAATTGTATGTATGAAAACGGTATGACATTTGTATCTCGCTCAATGCTTAGAATTTCGCTCACATTTTCGTGTATAATGTTCATGTTAGAGATTTCTCTAAAATTAATACAACTATAACAACATTATATACAACATTGATACAACATTCAAGACTTAAAATAATCACTTAAATTTTTGTGTATAAAATGTGTATATCTTGCTCAAGGCTTAAAAAATTCACTCAAATTTTGTGTATGAAAAACGTATGGAATGTGTATATCTCGATCAAGGCTTAAAAAATTCACTCAAATTTTGTGTATTAAAAACGTATTTAAACGTGTATATCTCGATCAAGGCTTAAACATTATACTCTTTTATGTATGAGAATGGTATGAAATGTGATATCTCGCTCGTACTTATAATTTCATTCACATTTTTGTATGAAAAACTATATTAAAAATTCCGCTTACATATACACATTTCATACATTTTTCATAAAGCTTTCATACACAAAAATCTGAGGTAATTCTTTAAGCCTTTGAAAAAAAAAAAAAAATATATATATATATATATATATATATATAAATTTGTTTTTTTTAAACTTTAAAATAATTTTTAAAAAAAATATTTTTTAAAAATAAATTATTATTTTTTGAAAATAAAATTAAAAAAAATAAAAAATATATGAAAATTCATCATACTTCGTAAAATAACGTTATGTTTTTTAAATAAGAAAAATTATCATCACATTTTATAAATATTTCTCTTTAACATGTATATATACATAATTTTTCCATTAAAAAATGTTGGGTCCATTCATTATGTGATAGATTTAGCATAGAAAATCGGACACTTGAACATGGGGCTTGTGGAAAAATAAATGCGGCAGAAAGTCTAAAGTAACAATTATATATGTGGTACAATTGGCCTACCACCTTATAATTTTGTGTGGACATAAGTTTTGCGGTTTGATAATGTAAGTAGATATTTACGCAACTAAAAACAGATCATACTATCTTCTTGTGGTTTGATAATGTGTGGACATAAGTCTTGTGGTTTGATAATGTGTGGTCTCCTCTTCTGCGTTTTTCTTTTCCTTTTTTTTTTTTCATAAAAAAAAATAAAATAGAAGTATCTTCTTGTTCTAACCAATCAAATTTGTTGCAAGTGTCCACACCAATTGATATTGTTAGACTTTTCTCTCTCCACGGACAACTAAAATCATTTTTTGTGCGCGGATTGTTCTTTTTTCGGATGATTTTTAATTTTTATCATTTGCTTAAAAAGGTGATCGAAAATATCTTCGGTTTTGCCAATTTCCGTCAATCAATCAAAAAAAAAATTCACAAGACAAGACTTTTACAAAAAGTTCGCTTTACGCAGTGAGGCCTTAAAGCATATGACTAAAAGTCTACTTTAAGGCAAAGTATGCCGTCTCCGGCATACGTTTTATGTTATTTCACTCGAATAGGCATGGGTTCATAAAAACTTATGCTTTGAGAAAAGATTATTATTTTTAACTCTACTGGGTTTCGAACTCAAAATCTCAGGATATTTTCGGTCACCTTTTTAAGCAAATAATAAAGATTAAAGACCAAAATTGAGGGATGAAAATTAAAGACTAGTCTGTATGAAGGGCAATTGTGCAAATTGCCCAATTAAAATTAATAAATGTTGGGTCCATTCATTAAGTGATATATTTAGCACAGAAAATCAGACACTTGAACATGGGGCTCGTGGAAAAATAAATGCGGCAGAAAAGTCTAAAGTAACAGTTATATATGTTGTATGCAATGGTCTACCACCTTATAATTTTGTTTGGACATAAGTTTTACGGTTTGACAATGTAAGTAGGTATTTACGCAACTAAAAACAGATCACACTATCTGGTCTCTTCTTATGCGTTTTTCTTTTCATTTTTTTTTAAATAGAAGTATCTTCTTGTTCTAACCAATCAAATTTGTTGCAAGTGTCCACACCAATTGATATTGTTAGACTTTTCTCTCTCCACGGACAATTAAAATCATTTTTTTTTTTGCGCGGATTACCCTTCTTTTGGGTGGTTTATATATTTTCTCCTCAAATTGCTGGTTTTTAATTTTTACCCTTTGGTTAAAAAAGATGGCCGAAAATATTTTTTGCGTTTTCAATTTTCGCTACCGAATTAAAAAAAATTCACAAGGCAAGATTTTTACAAAAGGTCATTTATATTACGTATTTTGCTAAGCGCATAACTAAAAGTCTACTTTAAGACAAAATTTGCCAGAACCGGCAAACATTTAGTTATGCCTTAAAGCATAAATAAAATTTTACCGTACAAGGCAAAGTATGCCGTCTTAAAGATAGATCTCTACGTAACTTCGTTCAATGTATAGTAAAAAACCTGGCCTGCGAAAAAATTATTATTTTTTACTTTATTAGATTTCGAACTCAAAATCTCAAAATTTTTTCGATCACCTCTTTAAGTGAAGGATAAAGATTAAAGAAGAGAAAATTGAGGGCCAAAAATTAAAGACCTTGTCCAATTAAAAAATGTTGGGTCCATTCATTATGTGATATATATTTAGCATAGAAAATCGGGGAAAAAACATTACTAGGCAGTATTTAAAAAATATTTTCATAATAGTAGCAGCATTAGTTAGTTAACATTCCATGTCAACTAAATAAAAATCCCCAATTTACAGTTGGATCCTATTTTTCCGATCAAAGTTTTATCTCCCACAACAACCATTCCATCATTTTTGTCATTTCCTTTTCTCTTTTCTTTCTTTCATATTTTCTTTTTATACATGCAAATTCTTCCTTTTGTTCCTTTCTTTGAATATTAACATTTTATTTTAACATGTTATAACTTTAATTGGTGGTAATTGCATATCTTCTATTTCAATAATTATATACAACAAAACATGTATTAGTGGTATATATTAAGTACAATACACAGCTGCTAATTATTATTATTAATTCTATATATACATACCATGTATATCTATTTTATACCTATGGTTATATATGCTATACCATGCATATTTTATTATAAACGTATGTATTTATATGTTATACCGTGTATATCCTTATTATACCGTATGGTTATATATGTTATACCATGCATATTTTATTATACCACGTATGTATTTATATGTTATACCATATATTTTTATTATACCATGTATGTGCATGGTATAAAAAAAATATTATATAACATATGGTACTGCTTATAACCAAACCTAAAACAAAGATCATTAATGATAAACGGATTGCTTAAATAGTGGAGAAAATAATGATGAAAGTGAAAGAATTAGGATTATTAGTCGTATACTAATTTTTTAATTAGGGAAAAAGATGATGATGAAAGAGAAAGTGGTATGTATTAATCAAGATTTAAATGAATTCCTTAATTAGTGGTCCTTCTTTATTCATGAGTTATCTTAAGAGTTAAAATATGCTAAATTCGTAAAAAGATCTTTCATTTTAGGAATAAATAAAAAGTACTACTATTTACGATAATATTCTTAGAAAAGTGATTTATCATGTAAAAATCTCTAGAAAATCTGACACTTGACCGTGGGGCTTGTGGAAAAATAAATGCGGCAGAAAAATCTAAAGTAACAATTATATATGTGTTGCAATGGTCTACCACCTTATAATTTTGTTTGGACATAAGTTTTGCGGTTTGATATGTAAGTAGATATTTACGCAACTAAAAACAGATCATACCATCTGGTCTCTTCTTCTGCCATTTTTTTTTTTTTTTAACCAATCAAATTTATGGCAAGTGTCTACACCAATTGATATTGTTAGACTTTTTTCTCTCCACGAACAATTAAAATCATTTTTTTTTTGTGCGGATTATCTTTTTTTTGGAGTGGTCTTTAATTCTTGCCCTTCGTTTAAAAAGATGATCGAAAATATTCCTGAGATGCTCAAATTCTCGCCTCAATCAATTAAAAATCGCAAGGCAAGCATTTTTGCGAAAAGTCCGCGCTTTATGCGACAGACTCATTTTTAATGCATAACTAAAAGCCTACTTTAAGGAAAGTCACAAAGTATGTCTTCCGCATAGATTTTATGTAATCTCACCCGAATATAGGCATAGGTTCATAGAAACCTATGCTTTCGTGAAAAGATTATTATTTTTGACTTAACTTCGGGTTTCAAACTCGTAACATCGCGCGTATTTTTCGCCACCTTTTTAAGCCAAGAAAAAAGATTAAAGACCAACGAATTGAAGGGGTGAAAATTAAAGACCAGTCGCAAGAAGAATGGTGCAAATTGCCCGATTAAAATTAATAAATGTTGGGCAATTTGGTAAGATTGTCCTTCGCCGGGGTGGTCTTTAATATTTCCCCCTCAAATCGTGGGGTCTTTAATTTTTTGCCCTTCGCTAAAGTTTGGCCGGGTTCGAACCTCGCTTCACTCAAATATTAAAAAAATTCGCAAGACATAAGTTGGGATTTGCGACATAAGTTGGGTTTCAAACACTTTTGCAAACTTCTGTCTTAAGGCTAACTTTGGGCAAAAGTTAGGCCTTAAGGCAGAGGTTTGCCTTAAGGCCTAATTTTGGGTAAAAGAGTTTGCCTAAAGGCAAATATATGCCTTACGAATCCCAACTTCTGCTCTGCGAATCCTTTCTTTAAAAAAAAATTAAAATTTGTTTTTGTAACATAAGGGGTAGGGAAGAGAAATGAGAAAGCGTAGATTATAATGGGATTTGAACCCTCATTGCCACTTATGCCTTGCAATTTTTTTTTTTTTTAACCGAGCCTCGAGTTCGAACCGTGATCTCTCGAATGTTAAGCGTGGGAAAAATATTAAAGACCACCAATTTGAGGGGCAAAAATTAAATACTACCCCAAAAGAAGGCCATCCGGGCAAAAAAAAAACATAAATCTTTATGTTTTCTTCTTGTTCAATATTAAATTAATAATAGGCAATGACAAAGATGAAAGCTAAGGGAAAGGTACATTATATTGCACGTGTTTGATAGGAAAATAAATATACAGAAAAAAGAAAAATCGATAAAGAAGATGTTGATGATAGAGTTGAGGCAAATTGCAAAGACCATCAGCAAATAATCAATCGGTTGGCATTGCTCTAATCTGTTGAGAATATAATTAAGCAAACAAAAGTAAACTTTTTTAAGAATTTAAGTTTAGATTGCGGTTACATGAAATCTACATAGCATTAGAGCATACATAGGTTAACAGGGTTTTTCGAGTCTCACCGCCATCATTATCAAAAATATTTTTCACGTGTTTTTCTGGCTTTAGTTAATTAACGGTTTTTTTACACGCGATGAGGAGCGTGTCGAGAATATAATTTAAGTAAATAAAAGTGTGTCGTTTCTACACAGTCACACACTTCTGCGGTGGCCTTGGTTTTGATATGTCAAGTCCCTTTTCATCATTCTACTACCCCCGACACTTATATTTAAGTACTTTGAAATGTACTTGAGATATTTTTGAAAGATCGATGAAATCCAAGGCATTAGGATTGTTAAAAGGCTTTCCAAATAAGACACTTAGGGATCGTTCCGTAAGAGTGTTAATAATGATTTAAATACGACGTATTAGTAATGATGAGATTAGTTATGCTGGAATAAGTTATGGTGAGATTAGTTATGCTGGGATTATTTCTTATTCACTGTTTAGTTTGGTGTATGTATGGTAGTTTTGTCTTTAATCATGTTAATGCATGTATTAATAACTCTTGCGTAGCTTATAACATGATTTCATGAGGCGTATGTATAAGAATAGTATTGAATAGAGTGTATAACTAATAGCCGTTTTGGATCGACTTATAACCCAAAATAGCTTTAAGACTTTTTAATGTTGAAAGAAAATAAAAAAATGCTTTAAGCACTTGTTTTTAAGCCAAAATAATAAAAATAAGCAAAAAGCCACAAGTTAGAATTCCTAACTTATGGCTGGCTTAAAAGTCAAAAGCCATAAGCCCATTCAAACGGGCTCTAATACACACATTAGTTATGCTGGGATTATTTCTTATACCCAGTTTGGTTTGGTGTATTTAGGGTAGTCTTGTCTTTAACCATGTTAATCCATGGATTAATAACTCTTGCATTGCTTATAACATGATTTGTTATGCATGTTAATTGTTTACGAATTGGGAGTATAATTAATACATACATTAGTTATACATAAATTGAAAAACACTACCAAATAAGGAATTAATAATACTAAAGCTAATGCATGTATTATATTCTCTAATACATCTTATCAAACGACCCCTTAAAGGGCCATCGTTAATGTCATGTGTATGGCCTATAAAACTCACGTGTTTGCCTTGATACCCATTTGAATCTCATTTCATATTGTATGGTAGACATTGCGCAGCAAGTCCATTTCGTGACTGCAAGATGAAACCAAGCACAAGCAAATGCGTTATAAGTCTATTCAAACCAATACCTAGTAAGATTATTTATGACCGTTCTAGTAAATTTATCGTATACGCGCTTATTAATTAATAAGATTAAATTTTTAAACATTTGTTTAAAATGAAGGTATTTTAGACTTCAAAGCTAAATGGATAAAATTTAATTTATTTTTCACACTTTAATATGTTTTTCATTACGAAACAACAACAATAATAATAATAATAAAAGAAGAATGAAAGGGATAATATCGTAAAAGACCAAAAAGAAGAATTTAACTTAATTTATTTTAATACTTATTTTTATATTATTTTTTCATTCTAAAACAACAACAACACTAAAAGAAGAATAAAAAGGTTACTGAATCTCTACTAATATATAATTCGAAATTTTTTACAAGGTAAGATAAGTATGACGCGTGGTGTGTGATTAAGATTTAATTGAAATTTTAATGTGGCATCCGGCACTTTATGCTCCTCATTCTCCTCCATTTCTTCTTCCATATCTTTTCTTCCTCTTAAGTCTTTTCTCTCTCCTCTTTCCTCTTTTCTTAAGAAATTAATAATACCAAAGCTAATACAGGTATTATATTCTCTAATACATCTTATCAAACGACCCCTTAAAAGCCCATAGTCAATGTCATGTGTATAGCCTATAAAACTCACGTGTTTGCTTGATACCCATTTGAATCTCATTTAATAATGTATAGTAGACATTGCGCAGCAAGTCCATCTCGTGACTTAAAAGATGAAACCAAGCACAAACATATACTTTATAAGTCTATTCAAAATCCATCCCTTGTAAGATTATTTATGATCGTTCTTGTAATGTCATATTAATCAGCACATTAATCAGACCACTGATATTTGACACAAATATCATGTTTCGTGTCATTTTACATTTTATTCTTATGATTTTTATCGCTTAATTCATGATGAAATAGTCGTATTTGCGCTTATATTGTTATATTTCATGTGTATAGGCACGATGAAGACAAATGATGAAAAACCGGGCTAAAAGTGGTTGATTTTGGAGCATATGATAATTACACGAGGTGACGAGTCGAAAACCACAAGTGATAAACTAAAAGGAAAAAAAATTTAACTGAAGGAAGCATATGTGGGCCCCGTAGCACGGCCTTGAGACTGGAAGATCGAGTTGCCAGAAATTGAAGTCTCGCGCTGCAAGGGCGTGGCGGAATTGGCACATTCATCATCTAAAATTCACTGAAGGGTCTGTGCTAAGCCCGTAGCATGGGGCCAGCACGGGATGAGCTCAACCAGTCCGAATTTAATTAGGATTTTGTCTATTTTTGAGTCATTAAATTCCTAGACTATAAATACTTATTTGAAGGGTTGAGAAAGGTGTGTTGAGATAGTTTGAGACACTTGTAAGCCGTCATTAACCCTTTTCTTCCCCGTTTTTACTTTTATCTTTATAAACCCTAGGCTAATCATGAATTCTTTTGTCTATGATCGAATCATGAGAAGCTAATCTTTTAATTCTAGGGTTGTGGCGTAAGACTTGAAAGTTGGTTTGATGACAACTTTTATCGATTAAATTTCCATATTTTGGATTGCTTATTTATTCTTGTGCTTAATTATTTGATTATCTGGCCAATAGTTAGACACTATCTGTGGTGCGTGAATTGGACTTTAGAAAGAGAATTCACGTACATAATAAGAATAAATAGAGTTTGTTCGATATTATCGTTTCGCTACTGAGGATAGAGATATACCCTTTAGCCCTACTTAGTTGATTATGGAGAAATAAATGCGCTCTTTTTACCTCTGATGACCATAGAGATATAGGCGTTATAGTAGCATCTATAGTCTTGTGAGTAGTTCGAGAGGATATCATAAAGTTACAATTAACCCTTCAACTAGTAACTCAGGAAATAAGATAGGTAGAATTGTCAGAAGATCAACTGGATTGTCAAAAGCCACGACCCTGGAACTTTCTCTCATCTGATAAACCTTATAATCTTTGTCGAAACATTCTCAGTCACAAAAACACCCATCACAAATTATTTACTTTTCAGTTTTAGTTTAGTTACAACAAACACCTTGATTTTTGCTTTCTTGAATAGTTTTATTCAAATTTGAATTAGTTTAATAGTAGAATCTAAGTCTTTGTGGGATCGATATCTAGACTTAAAAATCCTATATTACTAGTACAACCGTGTATACTTGCGTGTGTGTTTGGGAGCAACAAGTTTTTGGCGCCGTGGTCGGGGACTTAGCAATATTACTGTTTTTCTAATTTGGATTTTTTAATTTCTATTCAAGTTATTTATTTATTTATTATTGTTTTATTTTACTTTTAATTTAATATTTTCGTTAGTTTTCTTGTCATGACATCTTTGAGTAAAAATTGGTCGAATATTGGTTGTTCCTATTTTGGTGATCCGTGTCTGATTTGTGGAGGATCCCACTTGTGGCAATACTGTCAAAATATTTCCGGCAATGGGTTGTGTGCACCTTCCCAATCTTTCGAGTGAAATGTTTGTAATATATGTGGTGGTCAAGACAGTCATAGCAATGGTTGTCCTAACTCTTATTCCCCATCCCCGAGCCCCTATTATGATTTTCCTATTGTTTGTGATGCTGATAGGAGTAACAAAGTAGAGGATGCAGAAAGTCTTGCTCGGGTTAGCAATATGATAAAGCAAATAATGAAGCACGATGCATTAATGAGAGAGCAAAATGCAGAAATGTGGAAAGCCATAGAGGGGATTCGTGCCAAACTCACAGAGATGTAGGCCAAGGCTGAAACTTGTAATGATCTACAAGTTACAACCTTAGCCAGTACTCAAGACGAACCTCAAACAGAAAAAAAGAGCGATTTCCCGCAAGTAGATAGCTTTGGAGAAGCAGAGATAGTGAACGATCTTGGTATACGGAACAAGCTCAACAAATGAAATTTCATGGGTTTCTCCGTGATGGTCTTACAAACATTGCTATACAACTAATAGAGGGCAAAACTGAGCTCAGACAAGAGATAGACCAATTTGGCTTAGATATCTGTAACCTACAGACATAAATGAATAAAAAGGTTGAGGCGTCTGATGCCCAACTACATGCTACCTTCGATAGTGGCCAGCATGTGGAGCAGATAGTGGAATTCCAACCATTAAATCAGATCTTTGTTGATGATGTCAATGTTGAGGAAGTGTACAAAGTGATGATGTTAAAAATAATGCAGTTTTAGAGTTGGGACGTGTTGGTCCTCATTCTAAACATTTTTCTACATTATGCGTGGTTGGGGACATGGAAATAGAGCCCTCTACGCCGATGAAGAAGTGCATAGATGAGGAACAAGAGCCTTACGTCCTAAAATTTGCTACACCAAAAAGACAAAACGACATTCCTCACTTAAGGGTCAAGAAGTACAAGAAGCGACATCTATTTCTTGGTTCCTTTATTTTCACACCACCGCCCCAGAAGCGTGATAAAAAATTGGATGCAAAATTAGGGGTGAAATTCATAAGTTTGAGGTGGAGGAAAAAGTTGATTCATGTCATGCCACGACGATTAGGGGAAGTCTGAGTACCCGAAGATGAAAGCTGAGGAGCATGTCGGAGTTTTGAGTGTGGGGTCATTTGCCCCTTGATGATGAGAGCATGTTGCTACCTAGGCCCTAGTGGGCCCCAGGGAGTATTTCGTACTTTACTTGTTTTTAATTTTTCCATCTATGTGCATTGAGGGAATTGCATAATTTTATGTGTGGGGTGGGAAAATACGTCCCTGGTTTGTAACAACATGTTTTGAGGTTGCGGATGATAACTAGTACCTTTGGATTTTTTTTAGTAGTTTTGAGTCTTAGTGTTGGGGAAAAAAATAGAAAAAATTGCAAAAAGATTTTAGGGTCTTTATTTTTCTTTGATAACCTTTTAAGTCCCTCATTAGTAGGCATTCATCATCCACCCCTTTTGGTTTTCTTATGGGCT
This sequence comes from Lycium ferocissimum, assembly GCF_029784015.1. Lineage (NCBI taxonomy): Eukaryota > Viridiplantae > Streptophyta > Magnoliopsida > Solanales > Solanaceae > Lycium > Lycium ferocissimum. Next base: position 15,773,587 of record NC_081352.1, read on the forward strand.
CGCTTAACCCCGGGGGGGGGCTTTGAACCGGGCGTACGTAGATTTTTCTTTTATACTCATAGAAAGAGCTTTTCCTGATGACGAGTAGATGACAACCTGCTTGAGGGAAAATTAGTCCTTAGGATATGCATATTAAAATGCTAGGTGCACGAGTTAGGTGAAATATTGGTATATGAGTGATCTTAAATTTTTTTTGAGAAAGCATGCCTTGAAATTGTATCACTTTTCTTGAAAGCACTTGCGAATTGTTTTTGTTTGACTCGTTATGACCCACTTGGCATTGTTGAGTTTTATTGTTGTTTGATTTGAGGGATAACTAAATCCCTCTTGCGTTGATTGTGTGCCATCTGTGTGTAAGGTTTTGCATTTGTATCCATGTTTGGTATTAACATCTAGAACTTGCCCTGTGTGTTCGCGAAGCAAAATGAAATTCGGTTGAGCCTAGGAAATGATAGAGGCGTTTCTTTGATTAGTCACTAAAAAGCCTAAAACGTTTATCCAACCAACTTGTAAACAACACCCTAGTTAACCCCAGAGCTGCCTTTAGCCTTTTCGTTGATGGCAGTAATTAGCCTTTACCCCTTCGTTCTATAAAACTTGATTTTTGATCCAAATACTCTATGAGTACTTTAATCATTTACATATATAATGGGAGTTGGGATGTGAATGAAAAAGGGAAAGTGGTTGTTAATTGTAATCTAGGAGGACTATGGGAGCACCGAATGAAAAGAATTAATTCACTTGTTAGTTGGGAATTGAAAAAAAAAAAAGAGAAAAGAAAGAAATCTGAAAAAGACAGAAAAAAATGTAGCGAAAAAGTTTCCCTTCTAACTTGTGTGACATTTAAAAGAGTGGTGTTTAAAAAAAAAGGTGAATTGGAAGAAATTTAAATGTTGGTTGGTGTTGAATAAGGACTAATGAAGAAATTGTGCAAGAATGATAGAAGTATATGTATTAAAGTGCTTACGGAGGTTAGTAACTATTATCCAAATAATTCCTACCCGTCCCTTAGCCTACATTACAACCCTCGAAGTCCTACTTGATTCTAGGTTAGTCTTACTTGTATTAGTGGAGTGGTTACACTACGGGCAAGCCTAAGGTATGTCGTACTTTGCATGTGATATCCTTTATGAGAGCGAGCGTAATTATTAATTTATGTCCATTGATTTAAACATTTGTGATTCTTGAGAGATATGGACTACTTTCTTTTGGTGAGGGCACATAATTAGCAATAGAGTGGTGAATTGTTGATTTCTTGATCGTAAGGTTGCTTACATGCTTTAAAGTGGTGTCGTTGTGTCAATTGGTTTTAAAAGTGAAGTGTTTTTCAGGAAGTTGCTCATTGGTGCTAAAAATGAGGGTTTTAAATCTTTGGCATGACTTTCATAACTTGGCTCATTGTTTTGGTTTTGAAATCTTTCTTTTGAGATAGTCATACTAGCCGAATCCCGTTGCAGACCTGTTTGAATGAGTTGAGCTAAAAGTGTAGTTTGGTATTGGCTTGTGTTTGCTCGAGGGCGAGCAAAGTCTAAGTGGGGGTGGTGATATTTGGCACAAATATCATGTTTCGTGTCATTTTACATCCTATTTTTATGACCTTTATCGCTTAATCTATGATGAAATCGTCGTATTTGGGCTTATGTTTTTATATTTCATGTGTACAGGCACGATGAAGATAAACGATGGAAAACCGAGCTAAAAGTGATTGATTTTGGAGCATATGATGATTACACGAGGTGACGAGTCGAAGACCACAAGTGATGAACTAAAAACAAAAAAATTTAACTAAGGGAAGCATATGGGGTCTAGCACGCGAAGATCGAGTTGCCGGAAATTAAAGTCCCGCGCTGCAAGGGCGTGGTGGAATTGGCACATTCATCATCTAAAATTCACTGAAGGGTTCGTGCTGAGCCTGTAGCATAGGGCCAGCACGAGATGGGCTCAACCTGTCCGAATTTAATTAGGATTTTGTTTATTTTTGAGTAATTAAATTCCTATACTATAAATACTTATTTGAAGGGTTGAGAAAGATGTCTTTGAGATACTTTGAGACACTTGTAAGCCGTCATTAATCCTTTTCTTCCCCGTTTTTACTTTTATCTTCTTAAACCCTTGGCTAATCATGAATTCTTTTGTCTATGATCGAATCATGAGTAGCTAATCTCTTAATTGTAGGGTTGTGGTGTAAGACTTGAAAGTTAGTTTGATGACAATTTTTATCGATTAAATTTCTGTTGTAAAGTTAAGCTAAAAGAGTAATAATAGTAAAGGATGAAAACAATAGAAATAGAGAGACAAGAGAGGAGAGATTTCTTATTCATCCAAATGTGTTCAAGTGTGTATTCATATCACATCACATACCTCTACTTATACTATTACATAGACGTAGAGTTATAAAAGATGTCTTAAAGATGACATTAACCAATTGACATCATGGGATAGTTATGGGGGAGATCATGGAGGTGTGGAGTAATAACCACATAATTGTGAGGAAGTAGTGGAGGATTAACTATACATCATGGAGAAGAGTAGTGGGAGTTAATTCTTTAGGAGTTGGACATCCATGTGTTATTCTAATATTTCATAACAACTTGGATGTCCGTATAGATAATGTGTCTCGTTAAAACCTTACTAGGAAAAACCCAGTGGGAAAAAATCCTAGTAAAGGAAAAAGAGTACACATATCTTCTAATACGCATTGCTTGCTGCCTCGTTAAAAAACTTGCAAGGAAAACCCGATTGGGACAAAACCTCCTAAGGGAAAAAAGAGTACAGCGCGTATTATACTCCCCCTGATTAAAATATCACTTAATTCTTGGAGACGACACATCCAAATCTTGTATACCGACTTCTCAAATGTCGAGGTTGGTAACACTTTAATGAACACATCCGTCAAATTATCAATCGAGTGTATTTGTTGAACATCTATTTCACCGTTCTGTTGAAGATCATGGATGGAAAAGAACTTTGACAAAATGTGTTGTATCCTGTCTCCTTTGTTATATCCTTCTTTCAATTGAGCTATGCAAGCTTCGCACAATATTGTTGAAATCTTCATTTTCAAATAAACATCATATTATTGCAAAATGTGTTGAATTATTGATCTCAGCCAGACATGCATTCCTGAATTGCTTTTTATAAGTATCAATAATTGGTTGTCATGTCGAACGTCATAGTTTGGCAGTATCCTCACATGCAAATCAGTACTTACTTGAAGACCAAACTTCATGTAATAATACAAATAATGCCCTGCATTTACATAACCAACAAAATCTTGATAATATTTGTGAGGATAACCAAATCTATATCAATAATTCTTTCGCAATATATAATCGATCATGATTCAATCTATCCATCATTTTCATGAGGTCTAGACTATATTTATTATTTCTAGCGACATCATCACCATCGATTACTCAAATGGAATCGCTTTAACCCATTAAAGATTTGCTTAAGCTTGATCTTTCGTAAACCTTATATGCCATTCGGACCAATTTAAATCCTACATTTTCTTTCATTGTCAATATAACCATGTTGACAACAACTTCTTATACGCATTAAAAATTTTCATGTATTGCGGTACCGCTAAGAAATCTCATTGTATCCACCACGGGAGAACACATGCATCTCTCATACAATAATGTCGGGGCTTTTTTGCGAAAAAAATGCCAAAGTGCACAACCATACTTTATATTTATGGTTTTTATTTCTCATTTTACTCTTCGCACAAGAACCCATTTGTACCCCACTGACATTATACCTTGAAGTCCTTGGGCTATAGGTCCAAAACATCACTTTTCCCAGTGAAACAAAATATACTTGAATGGCGTATTTTATTTGGTCAATCATTATATCTGTCCAAATTCTTTGACAGATTTAAATTAAAGATCCTCATCACCATTTATAATGTTGAGCACTACATTGTATCAAAGATACCGTCAACGGTCATTTGATATCGGTTCCAATGCGACATAATTTATTGAGATCTTTTCATTTTTCATCAATTTCAGGTACCTGAACCTTTCCCAAGGTTTTATAAAGTATTATGTCGTGGTGCTCTTTTAAAGCACTTGCCTTATTATTATGACCATCTTGATCATTTGCTCCTCTCATTCTTCAAGGGGTTTCATCTTTAAAACCGATCGGTCTATCCCTATAGACTCTGTCCTTCAAGGACTTTAATTCTAATTGAAATTGGAGCATTTGCAGCTGGAATATAATATTCACTTTTGGGTCGAGCAATGCGTCGCGGTTAACTTGAATTATCTTTTCAATGAGGATCATACCAGTGATAATTCATTACATATACGTTATTTTCCAGCCGCTTATCATCTCTCCCCCTAATGTTAGGAAATCTAACATTTACCACCCAACCTTATTTGGGGACCCATCTTTATGCATTGTGGTGGAGCAATTAAATCATATCTTTTGCACATTCAAATTTTTAAGATGAGAATTATTTGGTTCCTGGCCCTTAACCAATTATGATAGGGGAACTTATTATAACTTGTTGGCTTGATGCGTACAAGTGCTGCTACATATAACATATCTCATCCCAAATTTCGTTTTGGGAGTTTGTTCTCATAACTAATTGTTTAGCTATAATTGAAGCATAACAATTTACGCTAAAACCAACTTGGATATAAACTGACATTATCAACATCATTTCATAATTTGGGATCGTGCTCTTAATTTTGAGCAAACAAATACCTTGCAAAAAACCAAATGCACATGTGACCATAACATAGATGCATCTATTAGAACCATATATAGTAAGCGGTCCACATAGCGGGTATTTGGGCCCATATATATATATATATATATATATATATATTCCAAAATCATGGGATACAATCCGACCTTAGGTTTAAATAAATTAATCAATTTTTCATCATGAGAACAAGCAGCACAAGAAAATTCTTGAAGAATATTTTATTTCTTCAATATATAACCACATAAATTCTCAAGTATTTTCGCATCATATTTGAATCGGATGGCCAACCAGTCATGCCAACTTCCGTAGCATGTGATTCCATCATGCTTGTGTTTATGTAGTACAAATTCGGATGAAAAAGGGGCTATATTACACATACATTTTATTTACCCGCTATAGTTGTAGTAATATGAAGATATTAAACCTTCCCATAATTTATAGTCTCTATATAATTCATATTTTGCTAATGCCTTTGAAACTTAAAAAGTTTCTTTTGAGACTTACTACAACACCAATATTATGAACAATTTCTTTCCTCCGGGTAGTAACAAATTAGCTTTTCCAGAGCTCCCAATTAATTATGTTCTACGACATATTTCATAATACCATCCATATGGTGAACATCTCCTTTTAGGGAGTAATTGTCATTATGGTCATGGTCAAAACCTTTATATGCAAGATTTATTTCTTGCTATTACCCTTCGACTATTCATGATAAGGCATACCACAATATTTATGACATACTAAAAGTACGTGACCAATGATCGTTTATGTCAAAATACAAATTTTCTTATTTCTCTCAAACCTCCCATAGAGGTGAGTTGTGGTATTTATTCAACCATACATGAACACGTCCTTGGCCACAATTTTACATATTTCACTTTTATAATGGGCTAGCATTCACGCTGCTTATCCGTCGCGATTCTCTTCCCAGGAATGGAGTATAATCATATATAAGCGATTCATTAATTTTCATTATAGGCCATTGTCTTTATCATATTCATAGACCCACCTCGACATCACTTTGAAATTGTATTCCTTTCTTTTGATGGAGGATTTATAAAATTTTATCAAATTGGGTCGCACGACAACCGCGTGCCCAATGACCTGTCATACCATATTGATGGCAAAAATTACCTTCTTCTTTAGAAGAATCACTTTGAGAACCCATAATGTTCTTCTTCTTATATTACCACAATGATGATTAACATTATTTTGTCATTTGTCACGCCCACTTTCATTCGTTTAACCACTTGTTATCATTTGGAATTATTATGCTGCTTCTTACCACGTTCCACTGCATGGAATGGAGCATATCAAGTGGGACGGAGTTCAAGACTTTTCATCAGAAGCACTTTATTTTGCTTTAGTCATCATTATATCATCACTATGGTGCATTAAGACTTAAACCCAATGCCTTATTCATTTAAAGGCGTTTTAGGCCACAATGTGATGGGACACGAACCCAACATCTTATATTGTCATCATAGTGCTTGTTGGACTCAAAGGCAGATATCTTACCCTCTTAATGCGATGGAACTTCAATTCATTTTATGCTACCTCAACCAATGACATAATATGCCAAAATGTAATAGCGCTCGCCCTCGAACCATTGAAATATTACTACTTACGGTGGCCACAACTTTCTTAGTTAATGCATAATTTAAAGCAAGGCAATGGTTGTATTCTTCTGATAAGCTCATGTGCTAATCGAGAAAAAAAATAAGGTTAGCAGAATCTCTCTTTTTTTTTTGGCTGGTAAAAATGAAAACTTTCTTACTGTGGTCAGCATACGTTATTCATCTGTGTAAATCAAATTCAAAGTAAATACATACCAATCTTTATTAACATGTATAAGCCACTATAGACCACTAACAGACATATGTAATCATTTCAAATGAATATGCATGAATAAATTAAGTCATAAGAGACGTTACCAAATAAATTGTTAGGCAGAAAGCACTTTCATTGTTCAAGTAATTATGGGCAGTGAAAAATATTTCATACCTTGAACGTGAGGAGGAGAATTATTCAAGCTTTCTCCTAAAATAACTTCATGGATGTTAGATTCAATATGTCACAACACTCTTAACCTTTTAATCAATATTTTATAAACCACAAAATACATGCACTACAAAGAAAAACTGAAATAACAAAAAATAAACGTTTACATGACCAAGAAAATCAAACCAATCGACAGACAAAAAGTTAAAACTAATTACTTGCGGGTTTGGCCACTTTACTGTTTGTCATGGAAGTTAGTGTCTCAGCCTTCTTGTATTCATTCCTTTTATTTATGAGTTTTTCATCTATGTGTTTATACCCAAAAGACTGATGATAAAATCTTATGCCCATACAACTTGAAAAAATGAATTTTTCTCTCCAATTTCTTAAGACCACGTCAACATTTGCATAAAAAATAGACTAGAAATATGCGACAAACATTTATAGATGATGAATATAATTAGTCAAACACAGAGATCCCAGAGAACATAAATTAGTAATACTCATTTAAGAAAGAGGAAAAAGAACAGTAGAAGGATATCACCTGGTCGAATTCAAAGAGTTGAAATTTTATAATTCAACCAACGGTGAAGAAGAGAAACACACCACCTCACAATCTAGTCGCCGAATTAATCTTACCTTTACTTTGTGAGCCTTCGTGCTGATAACGTATTGTAAAATTAAGCTAAAAGAGTAATAATAGTAAAAGATGAAAACAATAGAAATAGAGAGACAAGAGAGGAGAGATTTCTTATTCATCCAAATGTGTTCAAGTGTGTATTCATATCACATCACATATACTCTACTTATACTATTACATAGAGGTAGAGTTATAAAAGATGTCTTAAAGATGACATTAACCAATTGACATCATGGGATAGTTATGGGGGAGATCATGGAGGTGTGGGAGTAATAACCATATAATGGTGAGGAAGTTGTGGAGGATTAACTATACATCATGGAGAAGAGTAGTGGGAGTTAATTCTTTAGGAGTTGGACATCCACCATATTATTCTAATATTTCATAACAATTTTCATATTTTGGATTGCTTATTTATTTTTGTGCTTAATTGTTTGATTATCTGGCCAATAGTTAGACACTATCTGTGGTGCGTGAATTGGACTTTAGAAAGAGAATTCACGTACGTAATAAGAATAAATACAGTTTGTTCGATATTATCGTTTCGCTACTGAGGATAGAGATATACTCTTTAGCCCTACTTAGTTGATTACGGAGAAATAAATGCACTCTTTTTACCTCTGATGACCATAGATATATAGGCGCTATAGTTGTTGGGATAAAACGGCCCAAAGATACTCTTAACATGATGTGATATTGTCCGCTTTGGGCCAAGTTCGCATGGTTTTTCCCCAAAAGGCCTCACATCATTAAGAGTATCCAACTCCTTTTAAATAGCTCCCTTTTCTTTTCAGCTATCAATGTGGTACTTTGTTCGTACACCCAACAATTTCCCCCTCGAACTAAGTTCCACGTGGCTCATTATCATACCACGGGTCAGAGATTCAACATGTCTGTGTGCCACCCACACTGTCAGACTATTTACGGTCACCGAAGCCCAAAGGCTGTGAATGCGTCTTCAAAGTTACGGGTAAAGGTCGTAAACCGGCCCATAGATGGGCAAAGGCACTAAGTCAGGACCCACGCCACACTCCGCCATCTTCATACTCGTCCCGCCAAACCATTGGCTCTGATACTAGTTGTTGGGATAAAACGGCCCAAAGATACTCTTCACATGATGTGATATTGTTCGCTTTGGGCCAAGCCCGCACGTTTTTTCCCAAAAGGCCTCACATCATTAAGAGTATCCAACTCTTTTTAAATAGCTCCCTTTTCTTTTCAGCTATCAATGTAGTACTTTGTTCGCACACCCAACAATAGTAGCATCTACAGGCTTGTGAGTAATTCGAGAAAATGTCATAAAGTTACAATTAACCCATCAACTAGTAACCCAGGAAATAAGATAGGTAGAATTGTCAGAAGATCAACTGGATTGTCGAAAGCCACGACCTTGGAACTTTCTCTCATCTGATAAACCTTACAATCTTTGTCGAAATATTCTCAGTCACAAAAACACCCATCACAAATTGTTTACTTTTCAGTTTTAGTTTAGTTTCAACAAACACCTTGATTTTTGCTTTCTTGAATAGTTTTATTCAAATTTGAATTAGTTTAACAGTAGAATCTAAATCTTTGTGGGATCGATATCTGGACTTAAAAATCTTATATTACTTGTATGATCACAGATATCTTTGCGTGTGCGTTTGGAAAGCAACAACCACCTTATTTAAATAAGTATACATGCATATTTAAGTCACACAGCTGTTATCGATATGCGGCAAGTGCTGCGTCCAATTTGAGACCAAGTAGAGCTTGGTTGCTCTTTCCAAATAATTATTTTAAGAATCTTTTTCCATGACTCATGTTTTTCCCCGCTTGACACCTTCTCGTAAAATATTCATAACGTTTTGTAGGAATACTCAGATGATGAACGGTTTGCAATCTCTAGAAGTAGACTCAAAGATATTTAATTTGATATATAGTGCACAACATAACTCTTTCTAGATTGAGAGTTATGTTCATTTAAAGTTAAGCCTTATGCGTGCTCGTTTGAATCTTTAGCCTGTTGTGTAGTTTCCAACTTGATTTGGCCCGAGGGATATGCTTAGACCCTATAACTTTAAATAACCATACTCAAGTGATAGTACACTAGTCCGCAACCTCTTTCAACCTGCAAAACAATACTTCCAACTTTATTAGTGATTTCAAAGAAATCCAATAATGAAAGACGCTGATGAGGAAAATTTTCTCTTGTATTTCTCTGTGCAACAATGTAATCAAACTATGTCTAATTTATACAGCTTTGTTAAGGGCTAAAATGCTAATAACTAAACTATGTAATAGTAGCTTATACAAATATGTACAACTCATGAGCTTCTAGAAGAATGTAAAGGAATCCCATACAAAGTGTCGTTTATACAATATGGTACTATGTATACTCCTTGTGCTGAGGATGAGTAAAATTGGGCTGGGTTGGAAATATTTCTTCTGAATAATCGTGAGCCCAACTTATGTGAAAGTGGCACAGATGAATTCTGAGGCCAAAATGAAGAATGGCCACTCATGTCTCTTAAGGGCCTGTTTGGAAATCCACCCAGGTAATTAGAATTGGGTATAATTTCTGATTTGTGCATGTGTTTGATCGAGAATTACACAATTAGGAAGGAATTGAGTATAATTGAGAGGGTGTAATTCACTCTCCAATTCTCAAGGGGCTGGGTGTAATTACATGATTACTTTTTAGTCTATATATTTTTATTTTATTTTAATTTATTTTTTATTTCTATTATTTAATTTCTTTTTATTTTATTTTAATTTCTTTTCTTTTTTAATTTATTTTTTTATTTCTATTATTTAATTTCTTTTTTATTTTATTTTAATTTCTTTTCTTTTCTAATTTATTTTTATTTCTATTATTTAATTTCTTTTTTATTTTTACTTTTTAATTATTTGTATTTTTAAAATATATTTTTCTTTTTATAGAATTTATATTTCATTTCCTTTCTTCTCATTCCCAACCTTTGCATTTTGTGGTTCCATGTAATTGCTCATATTTTTTTTAGTTTTTGTTTTATTCATTAACTGTGTTTATATTCTAATTTTTTAAACTATATCTCTTAATATTAGAAAGAATGAGTCATTAACAAATTTGACATAGAATAAGTGACTTTATTAAAGTAGAATTTCGTTGTGAATGAGGTTATAGACTTATATTTTCCCTTTCTTTTGAATTATAGGAGTATTTACTTATGTTACATTGAAACTTACTTGTGTAATGTTGTAATTTGACATAACAGTATTATGTTAAAAATAATTCTTTTGGATTTTGAATTAGGTTATATTTTCAATTTTAACAATATTTTCTTTAGTACTATTAGCTTGTTATTTTCACATTGTATGTTGTTTATTTTTTTTATTTACAGTTGATAGAATTATTGTCAAACATTTGAATAGTGTTATGACATTATATTTATAAATATTCTTTTTTTTTCAAACATCCAATCCCATGATGTTCTCACAAAAAAGGTATGCTTTTATGTTTTATAATCAATTAAAATTAAAATATTATTAATTTTGAAATTATATATCAATTATTTTTTACAATATTAGTTACAAATAGATTATTATTAATTAACATATTTTCAATAAACAATGTATTATTAAATAACTAATTTAATATCATTTATAAAGGCACATATTTTTTAAATATTAATGTTAAATTTTTATAATTAAATTTTATTTTTAAATTAAACTAACCGTGTAATTACATATATTATAACCAAAAGACGCTTTGTAATTACACTGTAATTACATTATGACAAACAAACAGGTCGTAGTAATTACAATGCTACGTAATTACTAGGCTGTGTAATTACTAGGGTAGTAATTACACCAATTCCAATTATCAGGTGGCTTTCCAAACAGGCTCTAAGTGTAAACCTTGTTCAATTCGAAGTGTGTCTGATATTTGTGTGTCGGTTGTCTCATCTTTTTCCTTGAGCGAGCATAGAAACTAGGGTTCCATTAATTAGTGCATTTTTAAGCAGTATTAAACTCAATTCGAATTTTTCCGAGGCGTTACAAAGGCTAACTATGGCACTTTATTGTGCCAACAAAGTAGAACAACCCAACTGATTATATTACATTGGAAAGAGACAAAGAAACAACAAAGAAGCTGAAGAGAAATTAAAGTAACCTCAACATTCAATCAGGGAATGCACCAATTTGTCCTCTTTGTTATTTGTACTCAGTTCTTACAGATCGGTTTTATGACCAATTACAAATTTCCTTTTAGTGAAACGAATTTTTTCACATGAGATTGGTAAATAAGATACCGGAGACCATTATAATATCATTTTCATCTATTTGTTGTAACTGGTTAGGGAAGATCAGTTTCTAATTTACAGAGATCGATTTATGGCACATTACAAATATTTTTTTTAGTAATATGACCCTTCTGGTAATAAATTGTGAAAAAAACAATGCATAAGATCAATGAATAAAGCACATGAGCTATTTATATGGTTCATTCTCATCTATACAAATTGTACCGGTCACACGAGATAATTTCCTTACTACTTCCGCAGTGTCAATTTGCTTGGCACATTTACTATTTGAATGATTGAAGAGGCTCTTCTTTTATCACGTTTTCAACATTTTGATTTATTAACTATTTTGATTTACTTCTTTTGTAGTTTGCAAACTCTATTTCCAATTAAAAATGTTAGAACCGAATTCACACTAAAAATTATGTATTTTGACCCTTGTACACTGAACCATACCGAATAAAGTAGAGCAAATGGAATAATATAGGTTGAATACATATGTGGTTCGTTAAGTTGATCCGAATTTTTCATTTAACACCTCAACTAAACGTTTGAGCTATTAAACACTTAATTTATATCAGATATGTGTTCATTGAACATCTTGGGCTGACATAGCAGAGTGAGTGTTTTTCACCTCTTTTGAGAGCGTCAGCTAATTTCAAATTTTTTTAAAATTACTTTTTTCCCATTCATGTACTTGGCTCTGTCTATCTTCACCCTATGTCTCTAAATTCGGGCAGAAAGTAATTTTTGCCAGTGATCGAATGAACACTCTTCAACCACGAAAACAAAATTCAGCCACTAGATTGAATAAACACTGAGGTCAAACTCCAAAAATACTGAGCCAAGAAAAGAAATCAAAATCCATTTTACTTTCTAATTAAAGCCGGTAGACTCTCGTCCATTTTCCATTTTCCATTTTCCATTTTCATTCGGACTCATTATTGTAATTAGACAAAAAGAATCCTCGTCATTCACGCATAGAAGCTTGAAAAGCAGATTAAGCCAGTACATAAACCTGGAGTTGAATCACATATATACTGCAAAAGTGTTCAAATACAAGTAGGAAAACTACTTAATTAAAAGAAACATTATTACAATATTATTGATTCAGACTCAAACAAGAGTTCAAACCTAAGCAACATAATTGGACATAGCCTAAAGTAGAAGAAACACAATCTTCATAACATGGTACAAATTAACGTGGTTCATTTGTTCATGCCAGTGGCGTTTTTAACGGCATCAACTGCTCCTAGTGTTGAGGTCTTCACTTGCTCCCCCACCTAAATCAATATCGCCAAAATAGAAAAGATCATTATCACCAAAATAGAAAAGATCATTATCACTAGTAAATAAAGTTTAGAAGAATGAGAATTATTGCAATAGATAATATGTAGGACCAATTTATGTTGGTATAGCTGAATTCACTGATTTCAAACTCGCTGACCTATTATCATTCCTTTTTAACTTAAAATTTGAGCATGTCTAATCAATATAATGAATAATTAAGTATGTTCGAACCCCTTGCGCTGTTTTCTTGGCAGACTGCGCAGCATCTCCAGCCTTCTCCATCAAACCTTTTTCCTGATGCATAACAATATCACAAGTGTTATTTATGATATACTAGAAAGTAGTAGCTAAAATCATTTTCCGCCCTTAATTACGTACGTTGGTTGCACGAAAGAACATTTAATCTTTTTTTGTTTTATGCATTCAGTATACAAAAATCTACTGACACAACTAATTCAAATTTGTGTTGAATAGGTCCACTGAGAAGATCAACAGAGTTTTTTTTTTTTTTTTTTTTTTAATTTCTTATATCAAGAAAAATGCTAAAGGTGATCCGTCGCGGAACCATAATTTTTACCGGAGATTTAAAATATAAAGAAGTAAACATATAAAAAAAATAAAAGGGGGTATATTTTACATTTACTGTATACAAATTAATTTTAACCTTATATATACAATACAAATTTTTTACAAAGGGAATTCGGATGAACATATTGTGGTACCGAACTCCGCCCATAAAGGTGATTATTTAGCTTCTAACTCGTTAGGAAGGAAATTTATAAGACTAAGATTGGGACTATCATATGTACTCCTATTACTAGTTAATAGAAGTTAAAGAAAAGGGAAATCGCATAAGCAATGCAGACCTGGTCTTGGACCTTGGTTTCGCCACCTTGGGGGATTACTTTCTTAAGAGCATCCATGATTTGCTTTTGAACTTGGAAAAATATAGTGGGCACAATTAATTAACTGAAAGTCTTGCAGATCTTACAACTAATTGCTTATGGGATGTGTGTTATTGTTTTACAAAGACTGTATTTATAGAAATGTCTCATCCAATGCCGACGCTATAAAGGCAAAGTGGTAAAACACATTCTTGGCCACAAGACTAGGACGAGGTTGAGAACCCGTGACCACGTCCTTTATAGATATTATGTGAATCTTCGCAGGCGTTTAGCCGTGAAAATCAAATATTTTTCACTTCATTTGAAATTTTGAAGTTGAAGTTGAAGATGAAATTGTGTTTGGTTATAATTTTTGCAAATAATATTTAGCTATTTGAATGAATTGAAAGTGAAAAAGGTAAAAACAAGTTTTTAGGCTTTTTCCAAATTCTGAAGTTGTATTTGGAATTTTCATCGTCAAATGCTGATTTCCAAATAAAGTGAAAAAAATTTCCAAAAAAAGTGAATGGGTCCTAAGTTGATCCGGTCCATTTTAGTTGTCGTGCTTACTAAAAATAATTGGTCCACAATAATTGTCATTTTAGAAAAACAAGATAATATTGTTGAGAATATAATTAAATAAATAAAGTGTGTTTTCTCTAACAACTTAAACTCTTTAGATAAGATAATCACACATTTCAACATTTTATCGGAGCAGACAGAGTTCTTAGGATCGAACCTCATCCCCGCCCATTGTTAAAAAGAATTTTCACATGTTTGGCCCATGATATATATAAAAAGAAAAAAAAATAATATCAGTCTCACAATTGAGGCAAACATTATTAGTTTCTACCTTTACTCTTACTTGATAAATATGGAGAAAGATTAATGTGGTGAAAAAAAAAAAGTAGTATTAAATTGAGATCAAAGAACAAATAGTTAATTTCCTAAAAGGTCAGCCATGTTTTGACAATTGTCTCCTAACATCACTTTTGTTTCTGGTAGGACTAGAATATCACTCAACTATCACCATTTTCCTCAAAAATACTAAACATTACAAAACCTCCTTCTCTCCTAATTGACATGCCATGTCACATTAAAATTTTATTTTTTAATAATAAACTTATGAAATACTTTCAAAGACCTCCCTCCAAGTTTGTCTTTATAACACTTCGTTCCCGTTACACTAGCGTCCCTTATTTTGCTTCTTTTGTAACCAAACTAAAAATTTTAAATACTAAAAATTATTCATGTTAAAAAAATTATTCATGTTCCTAATATAATAATAGCCTCTCATTGATCGTAAGAATTTTCCTAATTTATAACTATCTAATTTTATAGGTAAAGTGCTAGGTTTTTTTTTTTTTTTTTTTTTTTTTTTTTGTGCTTGAAAATTTTAATCTCAGATGCTAAAACACGAAACAACTGTGATATGAAAATTGATTCAAAAGGCTTGAGCTTCATATTGCTTCATTGATTATTTTTAAAGCCTCACGATGTATATACAGTTTCCAACCCTATTTCGTAGATGTAATTGTGCTTTTTCTACCAAAAAAATTAGTTTAAAACTTATTGCAGTTATACAACTATAAGAATTTAAAAAATGGATTATCATCTCACCATCTAAATAGTAAAAGCGAGATGTGCTCATTTTAGCCTAAATATTGCTATTAATAACATGATTATAAGAACAAAGAGAAATATTAACGTAACACTAGAATTTAGGATTTGTCATAGTGATATTACATTAACACTATAATTTAGAATTTCTTATTTAGATATAAGATAGTTTTAAATATTTAGCCTAACTATTAATATAATACCTAACAATTTTAGGGGAGAGAACTGTTATGAAATAATTGTTCCCATAATTAAGTTATAAAAGGGTAAATTTGGAATATATAGATTTTTATTATTTAAACAAGTTTGGTTACAAAAATCGAAATAAGGGAGGTTAGTGTAAATATCTCAAACCACAAGGGAACTAAGTGTTATCAAGACAAACATGGAGAGAGGTCTTTGAAATTATTCCATAAATTTATTATAAAAAAAAAAAAATTTAATGTGACATGGCTAGGAGAGAAGAAGAGTTTTGTAATATTTAGTATTTTTTGAGGAAAATGGTGATAGTTGAGTGATATTCTAGTCCTAATAAAACAAAAGTGATATTAGGAAGCAATTGTCAAAACATGAATGACCTTTTAGGAAATTATTAGGATAATTTAGTCAAATTAGCCTTTTAATTAATACCTCCATTGTTTCAATTTATGTGGCACAGTTAAAATTTCGAGAGTCAATCAATTTTTTTTTCCGGAATTTTCTTTATTTATCTTTTAAATATTTTAAGTTTTTATTTGCTTTGAATTTCTTGTGGTTGTGTGTAATTTTTTGTTTTTCAAAGACCGTGTTGTATTTATAGATCTGTAAGCTCAACCAATGCCGACGTCTAGATATTTTGAGAAACAGTCACCGACACATGAGATGAGAGTTCATTTATGAGATTTTAACTTATATGGAGATATTATATGAATCTTATTAGTTGATATTCAAAATATCGTACTTATGTGGACGAAGGGATGGTTGAACGTTGTTGTATGTATTGAAAACTTGGTAGGTAAAGTTCGTGCACGGGCCCAACCTCAAATGGACAAAATTAACATAAATGAAGCTAATTAACACGTAGTCTGTTAGGTATGAATAATAAATTGAAATTTTTACTCATTATAGCTTCTTTTAAGACCTAATTATTAATATTAACTACTCTTTAATTTAATTATATTTAGTAACTAATTAACTTTTCTAATTATATCTTTTTTCCCAATCACTACCCATTTCAGATTTTTTATTTCTCAAAACCCCAAAAAATGTCTCTCCCCTTCTCTCAACCACCACCACCACAAACATGCCTACTCCCTCTCTGCCTTTTCCCCACCACTACTCACAAATGTAAGCGCCCCTATCTCATTTTAATTGACAAATGGAACAAGAAGGCTCGTCTTGGGCATCATATACTTTCGTAATTTAAAAGACTTGAATTTCCATATTTGAAATAATAGTTTGATAGTCTTTCAAGGGAAGTATTGATTTTCACCCACGAATCTTTAACTGCCACACAAAAACAAAACATCAAGTATAAAATATGTCCACACACGACTGGTTATTAGTAGATTTGATGCTAGAGTCCATTTTGATGCTAAGGTTTTGGTGGTAGTGGAGAGATTAGGGTTTTTGATGGTGGTGGTGTCTCAGTTTAGGGTTTTTGGTGGTGGTGGCGTCTCAGATTAGGGTTTTGGTGGTGGTGGAGAGATTAGGGTTTTTGGTGGTGGTGGTGTATCAGATCTGGCCATGTGTATTTTTTGTATTTTTGTGTGTATTTGTTAAAAGCCAAATACAAATACATTCAAAAAACCTACATCTCACAAATACACTGTTTTTGAATGTATTTGTGTTTGTATTTTTTGAGTGTATTTTTTAGTGTATGTTGTTAATAGCCAAACACACTGTTTTTGAATGTATTTGTCATGTATTTGAATTTTTTATCTTGTATCTGAATGTATTTGTTGAAATCAATTCAAATACATGAAAATTTGAATGTATTTGGCTTCATATGTAGTTGGAATGTACATACTGTATTTGAAATACATCAAAAAAAAAAAAAATTCACTAAAATACATCCAAAAAAAAAAAAATCACTGAAATGCATAAAAAAAAAAAAAAAGACATAGAAATACATTATAGCAAAAAAAATCACTATGTATTTGAAAACAAACAAATACACCAGTTAAAAAATATATGATCATTAAATAGTATCTATGGTTGGTAATATTGAAAAGGTAGCTACTAGAGGTAAGGACCTACTAAAGGGTAGCTATTCCTGTAAGTTTACCTAATAAATTTAATTTCACTTTTAGTTTATGATCACCGGTGTTTTAAAATGCGTTTTCAGGGCAAGGCCCGGAGCTAAAACACACTGAGGCGTATAGGAGGGCATAAGTATCGTGAGGCGTAAGTCCCAACTTTCCGGGCATTCGCCAAGGCGGAAGCCTGAATATTTTGGGCGTTCATTTGGGGTGTAAGTTTCGAGAATTTTTTCAAATTTAAGCTAAAATTGCTTAATAAAGTATTTTTAAGAGTTAAATATCCGAAAGTTAATTCATAGTAAATTCTCAAACTAAAAATCTGAAAAAAGTCAAATATTTTTTCTAATAGTTTATCCTAATTTTATAATCTTTTATCTATTTTTTACAGAGTAACAAATACACTTTAGACCATTGTATGCAAAGTGGAAACTACAAATCAAAGGGTTTTGTCCTCCAATTCTTACTATGCTTCCATACTTGCATTTTCCTTCTTTATGCTTTATTTTCATAAAGATTTTTTTAGCATTCTTCAATTTATCTTTTTCAAGATTGTTTTTATTTTTAGAATTTCTTTTGATATCGCATTAGTTTAGATAATGTTTTGAACAGTGTTTTAAAAGGCGGGGGCGTGAAGCGGACCGTTTTACTTAGCAAGGGGCTAGGCGTAAGCCCCGAGGCATGGGTGTAACCCCCATGGATCTTTTAATTTATAATATAGTAAAATAGTTTAATAATAACACAAAATTATAAACGGTGTATTAATAGTTTAAAAAATTAAAAACATGATTAAAGAAACTCATATGAAATAAAATTAAGTGCAAATAGTCAATGATATAAAAGTTAGGGAAAAGGGTTCAAAGCACACTCAAACTTTGACCAAAATTGCCATAACACACTCTAACTTTGCGGGGGTCCTATTGTCACGACTCAACTAGAGGGCCATGACGGGCACCCGGAGCTAACCCACCGAGCACCTCTGAACATACGTCATATAATCACTTCTGGGTGGACCATAAAGATAGCTCATGGATATCATAACCTGTAAGGACATATATCACAACATAACGACACATCTTTATATAATCTTCAACAATTATGCCCATCGTCACCAACCGACAAGGATACTAAAATGTTATACAACGATATGAACCGGTAGCGTTATGAAATGTCTAATTATACACACATGTCTACAAGCCTCTACATAGAATACAAGTGACCATAAGGACCAATACCCATAGATTGCAGCTCCGAAGTAAGTGGAGTGCTCTTGGGAATCCGTTAATAAAGCACCTACGGATCTGATCCATCTCCCTGCCTACCTGCGGGCATGAGCGCAGCGTCCACAAGAAGGGACGACAGTACGAACAGTGTACTGAGTATGTAAGGCATGAATAACAACATAAACAAGAGATATGGAATATAACATGAGATAAGGATAACCTGTACATCTGATTGCCTCATAAGGCGAAAACCATGCATGCTTAGCTTTCAAAAGAAAACATTTCTCATACACATATATAACACAATAGTGCTGCGGAATGTGCAACCCGATCCATAAATATATTATATTGCTGCGGAACGTGCAGCCCGATCCATTTACCCATATATCCCCGCCGAGCCCAACAAAAGAGGCTCTCGAAAGAGTGCGTCCGGGACGATATCAAAATATACCAATTGATTAGGTGGTTATGCGTATATAACGCCTCACCTTTCCTCATATCCCTTATATATACATATGTATATATATATATATATATATATATATATATATATATATATATATATATATATATATATATATATATATATATATATATATATATATATATATATATATACATATATATATATATATAAGTAGCATGCATGAGAGCCCAAATAAAAGCTACGACTCTATTGGAGTGACGTAAGGTCGGTAACCTCCGATTTGTATTATGAAACAATCATCATCGCTATATCTCACCTTGAAGGAACAATTATCATAAGGTGATATCAACAACAATGTACACACACACACACACACACACACACACACATATATATATATATATATATATATATATATATATATATATATATATATATATATATACATATATATATATATATACACATATAGCATGCATGAGAGCCCAAATAAAAGCTACGACTCTATCGGAGTGACTTAAGGTCGGTAACCTCCGATTATATTATGAAACAATCATCATCGCTATATCTCACCTTGAAGGAACAATTATCATAAGGTGAGATCAACAACAATGAATAGAGTCAAGGAAATCATGAAATAAGCTCAATAATCTCATAATAGCATCAAATCCATAAGCTTTAGAATCTCCAAAAATGGAATCATCATCATCAGCATTACCATCATGGAACATTCTTATCTTTAGCATCATAAGAAACTCTAAAAATCATGAACTTCTAGCTTTTGGGAATAAGAATGTTATGGAAGACATATATATGTTCATAAGAAAGGAATCATGCCTTTAGGAAGAAAGGGACTAGCCTTAACATACCTTTCGGTCTCCTTAGCCACTCAACGTTTATCCTTCCAAGCTCGTAAATATACATATAAACCATTTGTACTATTGTTAGGCTCAATGTCATACGCTCATCTTAAGCCTTCAATTTTATTCTGTTTAGAATCTGCTGAAATTCGGGCAGCATCTCCCCTGTTTATATACCTAGCCCGAAATTACAATCCAACAACCAACAACAACAACAACAACAATACCAACATCACAACAATATTATTAACACCAATAGGCTCTGTAAAACATCCCACACGATGTTTTCCAAATTTCTCAACTAACCATAACAATATCCACAATACCATAATCAAAGAATTATATTCAATTTAAGCTCAAATTAATCTAAAATCTCCTTTCAAATTCATTCCATAGTCATCATCTTCACTTTAATAATTTGCAACTTCTCCACTATGATTCTCTTCTTTTATAGGACTTGCTAAACCTTCAAATCAACTTAATCATGAGAAATAGGATGGAGAACATACCTTACACTAGAAGAACTTCACCCCACTCAACTTTTTCCAAGACCAAATTTATCACAACATTAAGTAGAGACAAGAACAATCCTTCTCCATGACTTAGCTTGGAGTTTTGGAGTTTAATCCTCTTTTGTGATGGTATAGAATGTTTTGGAATGGTGGAGAGCCTTCAAGAATATTCTTGTAGTGGAGAGAGAAGTGTGGAAAATTCTAGAGAGGAGTGGAGAGGTTAGGGGAGTTCTAGAGGACTATGGAGTTGAAGAAAAATGACTAAAATGAAGTGTATAGGCCTTTTTATAGGTTCCGAATTCGGATTGTGCTGGGTTAAAACATAAGTGGGCTTTTAAGTGGATTTTCCAGATTTCCGTCCAGGTTCGGGTTCCTCTGACTGTCCGTTTTAAAATGCCCATAACTCCCTATTCCGATGTCACATTGATGAACAGTTTATTGTATTGGAAACTAGACTCAACAAACTTCATTTTAGGCTCTTGAAACACCTTAAAACTTCTAAAATACCCAGAGATATGCCCTTCCAAATCTGACCCAAAATTCTGTCCAGAATTCTGCCAATTTTTTTGTTTCAAATTTTTGACAAACTTATTTTCTTCGATTTGCTTGATTCCGGAATCTTCCGAACCTCTCCATACATGATATTTATAATTTGTTATACATGATAATGGTCATGTCCTTTGGTTTCAATGTTGTCCTTCCCGGTTATGACTTACGAGATCGTAATTCATCCTTTACTTAATTGTTACGTACTTCCCATGGCTTGTACCTTCCAAAACTTCATGGGACGTCTCTGATACTCCATTAATACGGTGAATTACGTGACATGCTCATGCTCTGAAAGTGCGAGGTGTAACACCTATGACCCCCCTGGACTTTTTTTTTTACATATTATTGACTATATTATCGGGTGATATGGACAAGCAAGTGGGAGCACGCTTGTTGAGCGCTTAAGGCTGGACTTAAAACCCAACGGAAGTCCACATAATCCCTTTATTTATTTTTTCATTAATTCCACAATTCACAAAATAAAAACTCAAACGAGGGGAGTTCCTTTCTCCATCGACCACCACTGCTTTACTTTTTTCTTTCTCCATTGACGCCGCTTCTTTGAAGAGGCAAGGTGGTTTCCTTTAAATTTCTTCTCTTTAATTTACATTTAAAAACTTAGGGCTTACAATATCTTTTCCCAAAATTTTTGTTAAAATATTAGGGCTAGCTATGGAAGAGGTAAGATTGGATTTGAATAAGCTTTGCATGGACAATGAAGATCCAATGTTAAATGTCGATGTGCGATGCAGTCATGGTCTCTTGCTCCCTTTAAAGACTTCCTAGCCTGACAACAATCCTAGAAGAAGATATTGGTCTTCCCCTACTATGGTCCAAAGAAGTGTAAATTTTTTCGATGGAGGGATGCTTCCAAAGTTGATGAAACATCGAAGTACATTATTACAAAGTTGGTGAACAAAATGAAGGAGATGGACGAAGAATTAACTTTAAAGAAGAAAAGAATCAAGGAAATGGAAGAAGGATATGGAAGTTCTGAAAATGAGGAGATCTTTGAAGGAGATTGAGATAGAAGAACAATCTGCCTCAAGCGTTAAGAAAATGAAGGAGATGGAAGGACAATCAAGTGTAATCAATTTTCCCGAAATTGAAAATTCAAAAGAGATAAAAGTGAGAAGAAGGGAATCAATCACTTTAGCTTTAATATGATTTTCACTTTTTGTATCTTTATTTGTTTTGCTAGTTGAATCAATTAATTCAATTGGTTAATGCAAGGAGATGCAAAGACTTGTCATGACCAATTGCCATAGCGGTCCTTGTATGCTTCAAGTTGAAGTCTTTTGTTTTGTGTTTAATCTAAGTTAGGAAGTTCTTAGGAAAATGTCTTTTGTGTTGTGGTTAATGTAAGTTAGGAAGTTCTTTGTAGTTGACTTCTGTCACGTGGTTAATGTAACATCGAAGTTGATAAATGAAATCCCTTGTGTTAGTGTTTATTTTGGTAAAAACAAATTTCAAGTGGAATTGACTTAATAATACTACACTACCAAAAAGAATCACATTGGCATCATACTACACTGCCAAAAAGAAATGAAACACAAAAACCTTGAATACAAATTGATAGAAATAGACCTTAATATATCTAACATAAGTTTGTACAAAAGTAGTGCATCACATTCATAATGATGCAACATTCAAGTGCACTAGGATAATGTCACAAAACAACCATCTAAACCATAACTATATCGAAACCACAACTACATTAGTTTGTTTATCAAAAACTGTAAAAACTACCAGCATCTTGCTTTCTTAGCCTTACCCTTCCTCTTGCAGGTGCTTCAGAGGTAAGGGTGGCTTTCTTGGCCTTCCTCTAGCTTCTGCAGGTGCACCAGTAGTAGTAATTGGTGTCTCCCTCATCCTGGTACTTGTTTCAGTAGCATCACTTGATTCAGCAAAATCACTTGGTCCATTACCAAAGCTTGGTTCAGCAGCAGCAGTATGTGGTCCACTGCTATAGCTTGTTCTAGCAGAATCCTACAAAGAATATAAGAAATATTGTGTCAAATTCAAACCATTACTAGTAATATGATGAATGGTAATTTAAAAGTTCATATCTTTAAAGGACAACATCTTTTATTATGGTTTTTACCATGACAAATGCTATAAGTCATGTCAACTCGTTTTATTGACCACTTACCACATCTTCTTGTCTCAGTGGCTTCTCTTCTCCTAACCTTCTTTTGCCTGCCTAGCATAGGCTTTACAATTGGGGGTGCAACATATGGGTTAGAGGACAAGCCACATTTTCATGTTGGTGAATAGTTGAAGGAAATAACAGTTAGTCTTCAAGCAAGTCTCCTTATTGTAGCAACTATCAACAAAGTCAACAGGTTCATACTTCTTATAAAATATGGCTGCAAGGGCATGTGCACATGGTATTCCTTTGAGCATCCAGGCCCTACAACTGCAAGTTCTGTTTCTCAAGTCAATAATATATTGATATGGCCCATCATTAATTTCAAATCCTCTCTCACCATTAAAATCAATATTACAATCCATTGACCTCTATATGTTTTCTCCTAGTTCCCTCAATGCCATTGGAGATATATTGGTTAACCATGTGTTTGGAAACTGACTCAACTGGCCTAACTTAGTCATTATCTTCATCCTTATCTCTTCCAGCATGGTGATAATGATTTTGTGTCTTGGCTCTAGAATTCAAGAATTGAAGCTCTCAGACATATTATTGTCTACACTATCACACTTAATATCGGTCCTAAAGTAAAGTTTACACCAAGTCTCTGGTGGATAGTATAGCAAATCAGCAACAATGTTCTTACCAAATAGCTTTAATTTGTCCAGATTTACCCTCATCTCTTGCTCAAATGTGCTTCTTGCATAGGCCCAGAATTGGCTAGAATGTGTCTTGCACACACCTTGTGCTCCACCTCTGATAAAGTTCTTTCATAGCTTATTGAAGCCCCTACAAATGATAATACATAGTTAGCATTTAATATTAACTGGACTGAAACTTAATGAAGAAAAGTAAAGTCATTTATCATACCTTTTAACTGGATGGAAACTTAATGAAGAAAAGTAAAGTCATTTATCATACCTTTTGCATGTCTGAAATCGCTGCATAATCTCTACCATCCCCCAATCCCAAATCCTCAAACCATGACCAAGTGTTCTTATTCTCATATTCTACAGCAGCCTAAGCAATAAGCAACATTTGATTATTGCCACTTTTAGCAACAACGGCCAACAATTGTCCTTTAGTTACTCCCTTCAAGAAACAACCATCTAAGCCAATACATGTTCTGCAACCACCCAAAAAAGCATTTTTTAAAGCATCAAAGTAAATATAGAAACTTTGGAACACCAACTTACCACTTTCATCAGAATCATCAACCTTTACGATACAAGTACTACTAAGATTAGTCGTCAACATTTCATCCCTATAGTCCAGTATTCTTCCAAACTCTAACACATGATCACCCATGATTTATTGGAGTACTCTAGCTCTCCTAGCAGTGGTTTTTCCAAAATGTATTTTCAATTCTTTTTTAATCAACTGCTGAAACATAAAAATCCTAATATTTGGTTGTTCATATAACTCCTCAAAAATTTTAAACTAACACATGAATTCTCAATTGACCATATCTTGATAATAAGGGTATATTTTACTTCGCACTTCCTAAACGTTAATTTGATGATATTTGGAACTTATTTGAAGTGTTATGGTGTAGTTATGTAAACTACTCCTACTATTATTATCTTAAGTAAATTAAGAAATGGAATAGATATTTAGTAGTTTGGGTAGCCACCCTTTCATATTTATCCAAAGATTTGGGCAGCCACCTTTTTGTTTCACACTTATCCAAGGTGATATATATCCCCAATGTGAAATATCTTTCTCCACCTCCTTTCATTTCATTTTCTTCAGAAAAAGGAAACCCCAAAATCCTCTTCTCTCATCAAATTCTCCCACTAAATCACTAACAAGACCTGTTTTGGTTGAGCCACAAGCTACTCCATACTTTTGAGATAAGTTTACCAAAGCCGTTTTTGAACTGGACAGCTGTTAGTATTTTCAACATATTTCCTTGTATTTATATTCATTTTAAGTGCTTCAAGCTGTTATGGAAATCTATTTCATAGCTTTACAACTTTCATTCAGGCTGTAAAACCTAGTTTTTCTTGTATTTACCCCAAAAGGGGTGATGAAGTACAGGGCAGGTGCTGTCCAGAGTTCAGTTTCACAAACCCTCCATGTACTATTGTTAGTATTTTGAGCATAATCTTTTATTACAAAACTGATATAGGAGTGATTTAAATTTCTCTGGAACCCCAAGACATCTATCTACAACTTTCATGAAGACCACAAAGTCAATTTTTGTTGTTTACCCCTTTGAAACTGAGCCACAATACAAGGCAGTAGTACTGTCCAATGTTTCTGTTTTGATAGTTTAGGGTGATTTTCATGTTTAGTTTCGATGTGCTGAAACTATTGAACTTAAATAGATATTTGATTGTGTAATTTAGGTATATATACTCTTGTACAAGCTAAGAGGAATTGTTTGACGAAGTGGACTTTGGTTGGTCTACGGCGTAGATGTTTTGAACTCCTCAAGTTGTGGTAGAACTTGTTTTGTGGTAAAACGCCAAGTTTGTGTATAAATCTAAACTTGGAATGTCTTTACTTTCTGGAATTTTTGAAGTATCTTGATGTGTTGTTTCTTTTCTCTTCACTTTATATCATTGCATTGTTATTATCTCAAATATTACAAGATATTCGCTAAATCGTCCACTTGTATGAATTGCTTGATCATTTTGCATTCTTGTTAGGACTTTGTCCTTCTTATGGTTGTGACTTTGTCACCAATATCGGCATGCCTCTTGACTCGGATCTTTTGCCATCTTGACTTTGAATTTTTGGTTCGTATTAGTTATGGAGCTTCTCCATGTTAAGTACGAAGTAGACAACCATTTTTAATATGGTTCTTGATTCTCTTGATTATTGGGTTTTGAACCTACTTGATTTGGGGCTTCGGTCCATCTTGATATTAATTATGCTTGGTGTGATGACATGATGTACATATTGGGTGAAATTTGTTAATTGACAAACTCTCTTGAATTGATTTATAAACTTTCTTGATACTTGAGCCTTCGAATATTGATATCGATATTTGGAAACTCTTCAAGGTTTGATATTTGATACATTTGATATACTTGTTTACTTTATTTATCATTATCTCATTGAGCTACCTAAGACTGATAAGGGAATTGAAGAATCGAATGGCTCCAAGCCCAAATTTTATGCGCCATTAACGTTTATGCTTAGCGAGAGTTTTTTTTCTATTGTAGGTAATATAAGGGAAGACATTTGAAGATGACCATTTGGAGCAGACTTTTGGGAGCTTTAGTGAAGATCACATTTGTATATGCATTTAGGTTTTGTATAGTTTTGGGACTTATACATGATCCATATGCTACACTTATGTATGAAAATTTGGAGGCTTTTTGGACCACAAGTCCATAATCTTGTAACTTGAATTTTGTGACTTGTTTTGCTGTTTTAGGGTGTGCTAATAACCCAAGTCATGTCATGTACTAAATTTACATTTTCTCTTATAATTATGTACAAAGGAGGAGAATAGTTTTCTTTAGATATTCACAAGTTTGAAATTCGTGTATAATATGAACCTACAATGGTGCTGAATGGAAAATATAATTTCATTAGAAAGTTGCTTCAACATTTTGATTATTCAAGAAGGGTGCTACCACATTACATTGATACTTTGATATTGTATTTCTTTAAGTAATTTTAAGAAGTATATTATGAAAAAAAATGTCGCACCTTTAAACCTTTTCGCATGGGCCTATTTCCGTTACTAAATTATTGTGAATATATTTTTAAATAAATTTTTTAATAACGTTTTAAGTATGAAATTAGCTTTTGTTTCGAAGGTGGCATCCTACCAAAGGGGGTGCTACAAATTTTGGTATTAGAGCCTTGGGTTTACGGTTCTAGGACTTTTGTTGTGACTTGTTGGTACATTTGTTTCTATTTAACATGTTTTATTATGTATATTATGCATATGCATCAAGTACATGTCCCTAATGCAATGTGATCGTCCCTTATGTAGGAATTAAGTCATGGCCTTTTCTTCCTCTAATAGACCTATGGAAGCCGCTCGTGAGGGTTTAAATAGCTCCAATGCCCAACCTCACTTACAAGAAGGGGTTGGAGAACATTTTTCTAATCTTAATTTTCCTCGTACTAGTGGATCTGAAGTGGGAAATAATCAGGGTGCAAGAGTTGGGCCACATCCTCATATGAGTCATAGTACTCTTGCTGTTAATCCTTCTTTTCAACAAATGGCTCATTTCTTTCGTCACATGGCTAGAAGATTGCTTGACCCTACTGAAATAAACTTTGAGAAAATAAGAAAAAGGGGCGAAGTTGAGTTTAAAGGTACTGTTGATCCTACTGATCTTTGAGTAGTGGTTAGAGCACATGGAGAGAGTACATGAGCAATTAGAGTGTTCAGAAGCTGCCAAATTTAAGTATCTTTGTCTCAACGTTACAAAAAAAGATGCTTATGGATTTGGTGGATAAGTGTACCGAATGCCAAGGCAAAACCACATGTTCTTACTTGGAATGATTTTGTGAAAGAATTTCGTATGAAGTATGCTCCACTTGCTTATCATGATGCAAAGAAAAAGGAGTTTCTGAATTTAGCCCAAAGGAGTATGTCTATTTTTGAATATCAACAAAAGTTTCCCAGGCTTTCTCGTTATCTTTGGTGGTATTATCAATAATGAAAGAGATAAGTACAGGCAATTCAAAAACGGTTTGAATGATTCCATCAGAAAGTTTTTGGCAGTCCTACAACATGAGAACTTTTGTCAACTAGTTTCAACTGCTCTAACTTGGGAAAAAATTGACAAGGAAGAAGCTAGTCGAAATGACAACAAGTTCAGAAAAGCTGATGCAGATTTAGGAGGTCTATCTAAAAGGGGAAGGTAATTCCAAAGCTAGTAGTGTTCACAAGTCAGCCCAGCATAAGCAAAATAGATCAAATTTCTCTACTGCTAGCACTCCAAGCTATGGCCAAGGCAAGACTCATATACCCACTTGTGTACAATGTGGAAAGAATCACTATGGTACTTGCAGGAGAGCTTCTGATGCTTGTTTTAATTATGGGAGCTTCGATCATAAAGTGAAGGATTGTCCAAATCCTAACCCTATTTCTTCTCCGCGTATGGAAGGCTCAGTTCAGAAACCTATTACCACTCCTTCTCAAGGGAATAGAGATGCAAGATCTAGAAACATACAAGCAACAAGTGCAAGTGGAGCTAATCAAGCTAGTGGTTCAAGAGCTACATTACGAGCTTATGTTATGAGGCAGAGGGATGACCAAGATGGGGAAGACGTGGTTGTTGGTAAATTTCACTTATTTGGCTTATATGGTGTTACATTATTTGATCTTGGTTCTACACATTCCTATGTTTGCTCATCATTGGTTTTTCCTAAGAATGTGAAATCTGTAAGACTTGATTGTCTTTGTCTTGTCAAAGTCCTTTGGGTCGACGGAGTTGTTTGTAATCAAATCTATCGAGGTTGTCCTTTGTGATTCAAAATCTAGTCTTCCCTGCTATTTGATTGAAATGCCTTTCCAAGACTATGATGTCATCGTCGGTATGGATTGGCTTCATAGATACCATACAGTAGTTGATTGTAGGTCAAAGCGTGTGACTTTTAGAGCTCCTTCGTTTTCACACATCATTGTTAAAGTTGAAAGATCATTGACATCTAATATTATCTCCGCGGTTGTGGCAAGAAAGATGGTTAGTCAGGGTTGTGAAGCTTATCTTGCTCATATATTTGTACACACCTGAATAGTCCAAGCCTTAAAGATATACCAGTTGTATGTGAATTTCTTGATGTTTTCCCTGAAAATTTTCTTGGATTGCCCCCAGAAAGGAAAGTTGAATTTCCTATAGAGGTTATTCCTGGAACTACTCCTATTTCCATAATTCCTTACCGAGTGGCTCCAACAGAATTGAAGGAGTGTAAAATTCAATTGCAAGAACTTCTTGAGATAGGTTTTATTCGCCCAAGTATTCTCCTTAGGGAGCTCTTATTTTATTTGTGAAAAAGAAAGATGGCACTCTTAGACTTTGTATTGATTACCGATAATTTAACAAGGTAACAATTAAGAATTGATATCCACTACCTAGGATCGATGATTTATTTGACCAGCTAAAGGGTGCTAGGTTGTTCTCAAAAATTGACTTAAGGTTTGGGTATTATCAACTACGGGTAAGTGAACAAGATGTTCCTAAAACTGCCTTTAGGACTCGATATGGTCATTATGAATTTTTGGTGATGCCATTCGGGTTGACGAATGCTCCTGCGGCATTCATAGATCTAATGAATCGCGTAGTCAAGCCTTATCTTGATCACTTTGCGGTGGTATTTATAGATGATATTTTAATATATTCCAAGAATAGTGAAGATCATGAAAAGCATCTCCGGATTGTTTCGCAAATTTTGGAAGAGAAAAAGCTCTATGCAAAGCTTTCCAAATGTGAATTTTGGCTTGGTGAAGTGGCTTTTCTTGGACATGTTGTGTCAGCTGAAGGTGTGAAGGTGGATCCTAGTAAGATTCAAGCTATTGTTGAATGGAACCGCCTAAAAGTCCAACTGAAATAAGGAGTTTCTTGGACTTAGCGAGATACTATAGAAGGTTCGTCACAGGCTTCTCCATTATAGCCTCTCCTTTGATTAAAATCTTGAGGAAGGATGTCAAGTTCGTATGGGATTACAAATGCGAAGAGAGCTTTGAAAAGCTCAAATTCTTATTGACACAAGCTCCTATACTTACTCTACTAACTGAAGAGAAATAGTATGTGATATATAGTGATGCTTCTCATCATGAGTTGTGTCCTGATGCAAGAAGGGAAAGTGGTTGTGTATGCCTCTCGAAGTTTGAAACAACATGAATTGAATTATCCTACTCATGACCTTGAGCTTGCTGCCATAGTGTTTGCTTTGAAAATTTGGAGGAATTACTTATACGGAGAAAAATGTCATATATTCTTGATCATAAGAGTTTGACGTACTTGGTTACACAGAAAGATTTGAATTTGAGACAACATAGATGGCTTGAACTCATTAAAGATTATGATTGCACAATTTACTATCATCCGGGTAAAGCCAATGTGGTGGCAGATGCTCTAAGTCGCAAAGCCTTTGCTAGTTTATCTCTAAGTCTTTTGCCTTTATTTCTTGAATTGAGAGCCATGAATGCTTGTCTTGCATTTAATTTTGATGGTTCTATTGTTGCCAGTTTGCAAGTCAAGCCAGTTCTACTTGAGCAGGTGAAAGAAGCAGAGAAGTTGGATAAGAAGCTTGTAAAATTTATCAAAGAGGTTCAAACTGGAAAAAAAGCTTGATTTCACATTGAGGGAGAATGGTGTCCTACTTTATCGAAATAGGCTATGTGTTACTAAAGATGATAACTTGAGGAATTTTTTTTGAATGAAGCACATACTTCACCATGTGCAATGCATCCTGGAGGTACTAAAATGTACTAAACCATCAAAGAACACTATTGGTGGAATGGTATGAAGAAGGACATTGTGAAATTTATTTCTAAATTCTTAGTTTGTCAACAAATAAAGGTCGAGCATCAAGTCCCAGTTGGTTTGTTACAACCTTTATCGATACCTGAGTGGAAACGGGAAAGAATAACTATGGACTTTGTTTCTGGACTTCCACGCACTCAAAGAAATCATGATGCAATTTGGGTTATAGTCGATAGGCTAACCAAGATTGCTCATTTCTTGGCCATCAGAGTAGACTACCACTTGAACGTTTAGCCGAATTGTACATTAATGAGATTGTGAGGCTGCATGGAGTTCCTATTTCTATTGTATCTGACCGAGACCCGAGGTTTACATTGCAAGAAGCTTTGGCGCTAGGTTGAAATTTAGTACTTCTTTCCATCCTCAGACAGACGGCCAGTCCGAGAGGGTCATTCAAATCTTGGAAGATATGCTCGAGCTTGCATTATTGAATTTGAGGGTAGTTGGGATAGACACCTAACCTTGGTAGAATTTGCTTATAATAATAGCTACTAATCAAGTATTGGCATGCCTCCTTATGAGGCTTTATATGGAAGGAAATGTAGAACTTCACTTTGTTGGAGTGATATTGGTTGGTCCTGAGATTGTGCAACAAACTGAAGATAAGGTAAAAATCATCAAGGATTGTCCAAAAATTGCTTCAGATAGACAAAATCTTATGCTGATCTTAAGAGGTGTGAAATTGAGCATCAAGTGGGAGATAAGGTATTTTTAAAGGTTTCTCCATGGAAGAAGATAATAAGATTTGGCCAAAAAGGAAAAGTTAGTCCTCGATTTATTAGATCATATGAAGTACTTGAGAGAGTTGGCCCAGTTGCATATAAACTAGCTCTTCCACCGGAGTTAGATAAGATCCACAATGTATTTCATGTTTCTATGCTTAGAAGATATCATTCGAATCCATCTCACATTCTTCTCATTGAATCCATTGAGGTCAATCCCGACCAGACATATGAAGAGGGACCTACCCAAATCTTGGCACATGAGATGAAAGAGGTTAGAAACAAGAAAATTCCATTAGTAAAAGTCCTTTGGAGGAATCATTTTGGAAAAGAAGCTACCTGGGAGCGAGAAGAGGATATGCAAACTCAA
The DNA here is from genome assembly GCF_029784015.1 of Lycium ferocissimum. NCBI lineage: Eukaryota > Viridiplantae > Streptophyta > Magnoliopsida > Solanales > Solanaceae > Lycium > Lycium ferocissimum. Next base: position 15,805,516 of record NC_081352.1, read on the forward strand.
TATCCACATTTGTTGCGAGACTAGTATAAGGTAAATTTTGGGATTAAATTTCTTAAACGGGGAGAGTTGTAACACCCCGAAAATTTTAAACTAGCACTTAAATTCTCGATTGACCATATCTTGATAGTAAGGGTATATTTTACTTCGCACTTCCTAAACGTGAATTTGACGGTATTTGGAACTTGTTTGAAGTGTTATGGTTTAGTTATGTAAACTACTCCTACTATTATTATCTTAAGTAAATTAAGAAATGGAATAGATATTTAGTATTTTGGATAGCCACCCTTTCATATTTATCCAAAGATTTGGGCAGCCACCTTTTTGTTTCACACTTATCCAAGGTGATATATATCACCTATGTGAAATATCTTTCTCCACCTCCTTTGATTTCATTTTCTTCAGAAAAAGGAAACCCCAAACTCCTCTTCTCTCATCAAATTCTCCCACCAAATCATCAACAATACCTGTTTTGGTTGAGCCACAAGCTACTCCATACTTTTGAGGTAAGTTTACCAAAGTCGTTTTTGAACTGGACAGCTGTTAGTATTTTTAACATATTTCCTTGCATTAATATTCATTTTAAGTGCTTCAAGCATTATGGAAATCTATTTCATAGCTTTACAACTTTCATTCGAGTACGCAAAACCTAGTTTTTCTTGTATTTACCCCAAAGGGGTGATGAAGTACAAAGGCGAGTCTTTGTCCAGTTCGATTTCACAAACCCTCCATGTACTATTGTTAGTATTTTGAGCATAATATTTTATTACAAAACTGATATAGGAGTGATTTAAATTTCTCTGGAACCCCAAGACATATATTTACAACTTTCACGAAGACCACAAAGTCAATTTTTGTTGTTTACCCCTTTGAAACTAAGCCACAATACAAGGCAGTAGTACTGTCCAGAGTTTCTGTTTTGATAGTTTAGGGTGATTTTCACTGATATCATGTTTAGTTTCGATGTCTTTGAAACCATTGAACTTAAATAGATATTTGATTGTGTAATTTAGGTATATATACTCTTGTACAAGCTAAGAGGAATTGTTTGACGAAGTGGACTTTGGTTGGTCTATGGCGTAGATGTTTTGAACTCCTCAAGTTGTGGTAGAACTTGTTTTGTGGTAAAACTCCAAGTTTGTGTATAAATCTGAACTTGGAATAGCTTTACTTTCTGGAAGTTTTGAAGTATCTTGATGTGTTGTTTCTTTTCTCTTCACTTTATATCATTGCATTGTTATTATCTCAAATATTGCAAGATATTCGCTAAATTGTCCACTTGTATGAATTGCTTGATCATTTTGCATTCTTGTTGGGACTTTATCCTTCTTGTGGTTGTGACTTTGTCACCAATATCGGCATGCCTCTTGACTCGGATCTTTTGCCATCTTGACTTTGAATTTTTGGTTTGTATTAGTTATGGAGCTTCTCCATGTTAAGTATGAAGTAGACAACCATTTTTAATATGGTTCTTGATTCTCTTCATTATTGGGTTTTGACCCTACTTGATTTGGGGCTTCGGTCCATCTTGATATTGATTATGCTTGGTGTGATGGCATGACGTACATATTGGGCGAAATTTGTTATTTGACAAACTCTCTTGAATTGATTTATAAGCTTTCTTGATACTTGAGCCTTCGAATATTGATATCGATATTAAGAAACTCTTCAAGGTTTGATATTTGATACATTTGATATACTTGTTTACTTTATTATTATCTCATTGAGCTACCTAATACTGATAAGGGAATTGAAGAATCGAATGGCTCCAAGCCCAAATTTTATGCGCCACTAAGTTTTATGCTTAGCGAGAGTTCTTTTCTATCATAGGTAATATACGGGAAGAGATTTGAAGATGACCATTTGGAGCAGACTTTTGGAAGCTTTAGTGAAGATCACATTTGCATATGCATTTAGGTTTTGTATAGTTTTGGGACTTGTACATGATCCTTATGCTACAGTTATGTATGAAAATTTGGAGGCTTGTTGGACCACAAGTCCATAATCTTGTAACTTGAACTTGGTGACTTGTTTTGCTGTTTTAGGGTGTGCTAATAACCCAAGTCATGTCATGTACTAAATTTACATTTTGTCTTATAATTATGTACCAAAGAGGAGAATAATTTTCTTTAGAGTTTGAAATTGGTGTATAATATGAACCTACAATGGTCTTTGAATGGAAAATATAATTTCATTAGGAGGTTGCTTCAAAATTTTGATTATTCAAGAAGGGTGCTACCACATTACATTGATACTTTGATATTCTATTTCTTTAAGTAATTTTAAGAAGTATATTATGAAAAAATAAATGTCGCACCTTTAAACCTTTTTCGCATGGGCCTATTTACGTTACTAAATTATTGTGAATATATTTTTAAATAAATTTCTTCATAACGTTGTAAGTAAATTGACTTTTTTTGGTAAGTGGCATCCTCCCAAAAAGGGCGGTACAATTCAATAATTCTGTTCTTGTAATGCTCGGCCAAGAACTTAGCATTGCACATGTAATTTTTGGTGGTGTTGACACACTTGTGTTTAGGATTGTACGTTTTAATCATAAAATCATTAGTCTTCTTGTCAAGACTTGCATATAGTTGCCATGGACAGCCTTCCCTACACCTTACCCTAACCTTTTTGGGCTCATTAACATACTTCTCTAACTGGACACTCTTTTGAAGTGCATATTTTGTAACAATAGCCCTACACTAATTCACATCCTCAAAAACGATCCCCAACTCCTATATCACCTTTTCAACAAATTTGCCAAAAATGACCCTTCTGCTAGCCCTCCTTAACCCGAAATCATCATCTGTATCTGATTCAACACTAAATGCATTAGAACCACAATATATTGGCTCATCCCTAGCCACCTTACCTTTCAAGCTGTTATCAAGAGCATTAGTCTCATCAAAATCAGAAAGTGAGAAATGTATAAGACCCGTCTATTTTTTTTAGGTTTTAACCAGTGCGTACAAACACTCGTTTAAGTTTGGGTGACTTTGTTGTCCATGTCACCTGATAATATCATCAATAATACATAAAAAAAAAAAGGTAGTCCGGAGGGCTCATAGGACCCTCACAAAGTTGGAGTGTGTTATGGTAATTTCGGCCAAAGTTTGAGTGTGCTTTGAACCCTTTTCCCTAAAACCTATTACGAGATGCAAATCAACTCTAACATCTTAACTTTCAAATAATAAAAGAATCACAATTTCTTAAAATATATTATTATCATACTATGAAATTTACCTTCCTGAAAGAAAATAATCAATAAACTTTATCAGGATTATAATTAAAACAACACTCTTTCATCAATAAAAACAAAATTACTGTCAAATGGAGAAATTATGATTATTTTGAGACATAGGAAAGAAACATGAAGACCAATGATAAGTGAAGATGTAAAATTCGCCTACGTATTTTTTAAATGAAATATTAAGTGATATTCATCGGTCACAGTGTTCTCAAATTGTAAATATGCAACGATGTGTGACTTGAGTTAATCTCAATCTTCTTATTTCTATAAATGAAAAAAACTATTATGAATCATTCATTTATTATAGAATTATGAAGATCAATAGTGTTAACTAAGGAATTTGACACATAATTTGTGTAAGAACTGTTAGGCGAGTGCCCGTTTGGTCGTTTAGGCGTTTTTACCCTTCTACCACTGTTAACACTTCCCCTAGCTTCATTAGAGTTTATGTGACTCGTGGGGATGGGTAGAGCGGTTCCTGAGGTGTCGAGTGTGTTTTGGTTGTTTTGAGGAATTTAGAAACTTCTAAGTTGAATAAGTGAAGAAGTGTTGACCAATAGTTGACTTTTGGGTAGATGAGTCATTTTAGGGATTTCGTTGGTTCCATCGGGTCTGGAAGGTTAATTATAACTTTCTAGGGTTGTTGGTTCGATTCCCGAGAAACTCAGGAGTATTTTGATATTTTGGTTGGAAACCTTATTTTTTGGTGTTAGGGGGTTGACCAGGTCAAGATGACCTCGTTTGGGAATTATGAGGGTACGGACGTGTTTTTAGAGTGGGTTGCATGTTTGGTTTGTATCTGGGAGCTCTCGGATGAGTTTCGAATTTCAGGATGTTTTTGGTGAAAATCACATTTTTCTTATTTCTGGTGCGCCACACTTGCGGGTGTAGGGATGCACCTGTGAGGCTTGGCCTACAGGTACGAGTATCTGTGGCTACGAGGTTGGCCGCATCTGTGGACCATCGCCCCGCATCTGCAAACTTGCCCATCTTAAGTGAGGCCGCATCTGCGAGGGATGGTCCGCAGGTGCGGGATCTCTGAATCAGAAAGTCTCATTTAATCCCATCTTTTCCAACTTCAAACCCCATTCTACCTAATTAATTTCTATACCTAAATACCTCGGTAGAGGAGGCAATTGAAGGGTTTCTCAAGTTAGCTCGTTGGGGTAAGACTTTTATCTTTGTTTTATGATTTCATTTTGGATAAATTAAGGATTTTCTTGATGAGAAACTTGTTTTGAAAGAGGGTTTTATGACATATATACCCTAGTTTAGTCGATGGTTGATCTTAACTAAACATTGATAGTTTTGGGTGGATATCCTAGTTTCTAGCTTGGTAAGCATGGGTAGGTTAATTCCAACTCTAATTTCGATTTCAAACGGATTTTTGAATGGATCAATTTATGAGTTTTCTCCAAATTGGGGGTTTTTGATTATTGATGAAATTAAACAAATTGGGGTTAAAATTGCATGAAAGTTGAGATTATGACTACTTAGATTTTGGGTAAACTAATTTTCCAATAAATTTCTGATTTTGCACTTGTGGGCCCGGGGTCATTTTCTAAGGTCATTCTTTGAGTCGTTTTAGAAGTATTTCGATATGGGTGCCCTTAGACTCATATACTAACGTAGAATACTAAATTGATAGACGACTTTGATCATTCTGAAGTGATTCAAAAAGGAAAGGCTCAATTGGATTAGTTCGTGGCACCTGTTCGGCTTCGAGATAGGTTACGGCTTACTTATGTTTAGACTCCGATTAGAGAAATGTATGTAGATAGTAGTTATTGACGGCGAAAGCATGATAGGACGTCGGGCATGGTGTGGAGGTGAATTCCAGTTAGGATGGTAGCGTCAGTTGCTATGTGGGCTTGTCGCCATGTTTGTTATACTCATGAATTTAATGTAGTTATCTCTATCTCTTGATATCTCGCTTATCTCATGAAAGCGGAAGGACAATATGGATGAATGGAGTTTTTGATTTGCATTTCATGTCAAATATCTGTGGATCCTATAATATGCGGTATCGTTGAGGTTGATTTCATGCATGGCATGCATTCGATATTTCGTATATGATTTTGTTATAGGCTATGCGTCTACCAAACACAGTATGGAGGGATCTGGTAGTGTACTAATTCCATTGTGCAATGTAGTATGTAAAGGACATAGGATGTTACTATGTAAAACTCCTTGCTCAAGGGATTAAAAACCATGACCTACCCCAGTAGGATTTCAGCTCCACTACGCGAGCAACTTCAGATTACAATTGATTGTAAGCTAGGAATTAACTCTCATAACTCCTCACCCTTACAATGACTCTTTTGTAACCTAGGAACTAACCCTCATAGTCCCTCAACACTTGCAATACTCTGATTGCAACCATATTCCACTTGACTAACTTTAGCCAAGGACCACTGATACACCTAGACTAACTCTAGCCTAGTGTACCACTCAAAAGCTTGTCGAAACACACTTCCAGTAAGTACACCTTGAGACTTTTCAAAACACGTAAAAACAGCTTATTAACACAGAAGAGTAGGTTTACAATTTAAGTACAAACGAACAAAAACTTACAACAACATAAAGAACTTTAGACTAAATCTGTGTCTGAATCGAGTTCTTCAGTTTTGCAAGTGACTTGCTCTTGAGAGAACTTGAGAACTTGTGACGGCAAGGATTTGCTCGATTTTGATTAGGTTTTCAATTCTACTCAATATGTTGCCATCATATTGTATATATAATGGGAGCATGTGGGATGGATAGAGACCACTCAATCACTTTGACCTAAAGCATGGGCCAACTCACAGATGTACTTGTGTGCAGCAAGTGGCTCGGCTTTACAGCTGTTCTCTAATAACGGTGCAAGGTGCACAGCGGGTTTCTGAACCCGACTGTCTCTATCGGTTACCGAAATGGTTTGACAATCATCAAAACAAAAGGCACTTGGACTTATCCGATTTAATATGATATTGATTAGAAATGATGATAAGTTCGAGAGTGTAGCCTCCGAGGGCTTTGCTGGAGAGCTTAAAAGAGAGAGAGTGCTCGTGATCCGAGGTATTTACCGGAGCGAGGGAGTTCTCGTGATCCGAGATCATTTACCAGAGTGAGAGTGTGCTCATGTCTGAGGTCATTTGCTAGAACGAGGGTACAAGGACTTTACGAGTCCCCCATGGGTCATGACCTTGACGCATTGCCCTTAGAGTGTGTGTACGGATATAGTAAGTTGGCAGTGCATTGCATTGTATCTATATTCATTCATCTATTCTTGACTGTTTACTCGACATTACATACACTTCATCTAATCTTATATACACCAAACCTGTTACATGATTGTACTTGAATGCTTATCTCTTCTACTTGTTGATTTCTTTCTATTTATATGCGTGACCTAATCGTTGTAGGCCTATGATACCTATGAATACTAGTGTTGTACTCATACTACTCTTGTTGCACTTTTTGTTGAGTGTAGAGTTCGTCTAGGGTTCCAATTCTCGACCTCACGAGTGATCCCAAGGCCTTCTTGTTAGAGATTGGCGATGAGCCACTACCGGATCCTGCAGCTCGGATTTCCTTCCCTTTGCTATCTGTCTATTCGATTCCTCAGATAGTTATTATCCTTGTATTTTGAGACTTATGTTCAGTTTTCAGATATTGTATTGTATTAGAGATCTTGTACGAGTCCAGATCTGGTTTTGAGATGTAGTTGTATTTACTTTCGCACTTATATTTTTGTATTAGAGTTTATGACTTTAATATATTTCCACTTTCATTTTTGCATGTTTAATTTAAATAATGTAGTTAGGGAAAGGGTTCGCGCACCAGGGGGGATAGTGTGGGTGCCTGCATGACTCACGAGTTGGGTCATGAAAAAGTTGGTATCAGAGCCATAGGTTCACTAATCTTACAAGTATAAGAGCAATGTCTAGTAGAGTCTTGCGGATCCGTAGGACGAGCTCCATACTTATCTGGAAAAGGTTATAGGATATTTTGGAAACTGCCATTCTTTCACCCTTTTCGTGCTACTTTATTCAAATTGATATCTCGACAATTCAATTTGGTATTTGATTTCTATTTCTCTTCCCTCAGAGATGGTGAGAACACGTCTTTACAATTGCCAGAGATTAGGTGCCCACACCCACTGTCAGGGCCGGGGCACGAGGTCGAGACTGAGCTAGAGGCCATGGTAAAGGTTGAGGTCATGGGGCAGCAACAATTAGTGGTAGATCACGAGGGCGAGTTTATAGAGGAGGAGTAGGAGTCGGGACCAGCCCAGGCTCAGCCAGAGGTTATTGCGATTCCAGTACTTCAGGATGCTATGGTTTGCATCTTGAGTCTTCTCGAGGGATGGACCAAGGTGGACGTGTTTCCGATCCTCAAACGGATCCCGGAGCCGGAGTTAAAATTCGGTTGCGGACCGGTTCCGTACCCGAGGACACGACTAGCTGTCTGTGGCTCTCCGTATCAATGAGATCCCAACACTCGGATTTGTTCTTAGACCCGTTAGGCCTGATTACGACTCATGAGGAGCAGGACTTGTTTGAGAGGTTTACTAAGATGAAGCCACTTGATTTTTATGGTACTGTTGACGAAGACGCATATGAGTTCATTCTTAACTTTCATAAGAGGCTTTACAAGTTAGGGGTGGTTGAGTCACATGGAGTCGACTATGTTTCTTTCCAGTTGCATTAGGACACAAAGATATAGTGGAGGTGCTATATTGAGTGTCCACCAGTGAGGTTACCTCCTTTCAGTTGGACCCAATTCTATCAGGTGTTTCTGGAGAAGTACGTCCCTTGGACTATAAGGGAAGGAAGAGAGATAAGTTCAACAGTTTAGAGCAGAGAGGGATGTCGGTCCCAGAGTATAAGTCCAGATTTAACTCTTTGGCTCGTTATGCAGTTCAGTTACTCCCCACCGAGGTAGAGAGAGTGAGAAGGTTCGTCAACGGGTTGGTGCTTCTGTTGAAGTTGGTGACTTTATCGCTAGTAGCTTTTGGTTCTTCCTTCCAATCTGTGGTAGATCATGCTACTGAGCTCGAGTCTGCGAGGATTTAGGCTCATGGTGGGGATGATGACAAGAGTATTTGCCAGTTCAACAATTTCAGTGTTTCATCTTCTTGGGGTGGGGGCCATTTGGGCATGATTCATCAGTACCATTCTAGCCGCCCCATTCAGTCACACTTAAGGTTTCAGCTGGTGGCCAAAAACTTGTTGCTCCTAAACGCACATGCAAGTATACACGGTCGTACAAGTAATATAGGATTTAAAGTCTAGATATCGTACCCACAAAGACTTATGATTAATCGTTAACTAAATTAGACTAATGCTAATTATCTAAACAAGAAATAAAATCAAATTTATATTTATAAACTAAATAAAAATAAAAGAAAGCAAATAATGAACTTCAACCAAGAAAGAGCGGATTTTTATTGGAGAAGAGATAGATCTAGGGTTATGACCACTAACAATCCAGTTGAGTCTTCAAATCGTTCTACCTATGGGTTACTAGTTGACGGGTTAATTATAACTTTATGAGTATCTTCCTAGTTGCTCACAAGTGCTACTATAATGCCTATATTCCTATGGTCGCCAGAGGTAACAAGAACGCATTTGCTTCTCCGTATTCAACTAAGAAAGGCTACAGGGTATATTCCTATCCTCATTAGCAAAACGGTTAATCGAACAAGCTCTATTTATTCTTATTACGCATGCAAATTCCCTATTCCTAGTTCAATTCACACGCACTAATTAGTGATCAAGTAATTAAACAATTAAGCACAAGCATAAATAAGAAACCCAAAAATATGAAAATTTAATAGGTAGAAACGATAATCAAACGTCAACTTTCATGTTTGTGTCAAAACCCTAGAAATAAAGGCTTTAGCTCTACATAGACATGGAGAAAAAATAAAAAATCATTCGAATAAAAATGTCAAAATAAGTATTACAGAGAAGAGAAGGTAAAGCCCTGTAACTACGACCTCCACGACGGCTCCAAGCTCTCTCTAGGTCCAAAGTTCTGAACTAAGGCTTCAAGTTGTCTAGAGTTATGTAAAAAACCTTGTCTTATAGACTATTTATAGGTGTAGAAAAAAATCCAAATAAAATAACCTTGGTCAAAATAAAATAGGAAGAAGTAAATTTCCTTGACTGCGTCGTAAAGTAGACTGCCTCAAAATTGTTTTCTGTTTTCTTTCTTCGCTGGCAGGTACGTACCTCTGCTTCTTTCTTTTTTTCCATTCTTTTTCCTTCTTTGCTTTGTATCATTATATGCCTTAAATGTTTATTAGGAATCTTTTCCTATTCCACATAGACAATTGTGTAGAAGGAATCCTTTTCCAATTCCACTAGTTAAACTTTCCTTGTTTCATGCAGAATGTCACGTGCCTTTGCCCTTTTGTTATCGTTTTATAATTTTAACACTTTTTTTCCAATTTTGCTCCAACTTTTTTCCATCTTCACATCGATTTATTTCTACATAGTAAAAATATAATATTAGCCCAAACCACTATAATTAATACTCAAAAGGTGATTAAACATACTAGAATATGAGGAAACAATGATTAAATATATGCATTTTTGACCAAACATCAGTGGTCTTTCTGGGCCTAGTGGATTAAGTTCTGGACAGACTTTCGAGGTTTTTACCCTCAACCTGCAGACCGTAGAGGATATTCTGGTCTTCGGTATCAGTGATTCAGCCCCAGATAGTCAGGGGTTGTTTTGAGTCTGGTGACCAGGACATTTTGCAAGGGAGTGCCCTAGACCCAGATAGAGTGGAGCTCAGTAGGGTTCCCGATTTCAGACACCTAGGGCTCCAGCACCTTCAGTTATTAGAGGTGGATCTTCAGGTAAGGGTGGTTCACAACCTAGCAGAGGCGGTTATCAGTCTGGGAGATGTGGTCATCAACCTGGCAGGGGCATTTCTCAGCCTGCTAGGGGTAGAGCTCAATCTGGCCAGGATGGCCGGGGAGGCACACGGTCCGAGGGAAGACGGGTTCATTTCTAGGTATTACAGGCTATGCGTCCACCAAATAATGTGTGAGGGACCTGGTTGTGTACCAGTTCCCTTATGCAATGCAGTAAGTAAAGGAGACACTGTTTTTACCGTGGAAAACTCCTTGCTCAAGGGATTAAAAATCACGATCTATCCCAGTAGGATTTCAACTCCACTACACGAGCAACTTCATATTACAACCTAGCGTAAGGTAGGAACTAACTCCCATAATCCCCCAACTCTTACAATGGTGGCAACCTAGGAACTAACTCCTGTAGTCCCTCGACCTTTGCGATACGCAATTACAAATACCTCCTTCGACTAACTGCTAGCCAAGAAACTAAGGTTGCGAATACCTCACAGCCAAACCCAACTAATACACCTAAACTAACCTTAACCAAGGGTACCACTTAATAGATTGAAAGGTAAACTGCCTAACAACTACTAAGAATTAGAAATACCTTCAACAACTTCCTTTTTGGGAAGAGTAGGTTTACAATTTTAGCACAACAAAACAAAAGACTTACAACAATATAAAGAACTTAGACAAAATTTGTCTCTGGATCGGGTTCTTTAGTTTTGCAACTTGTTCTTGTGATCACTTGAAATCTTGTGACGACAGCTTTTGCCCAATTTAGATTAGGTTTTTCGAGTGATGCACAATATGTTGCAACATGTTGTATATAGTGGGAAGCAAGTGGAATGGATAGAGACCACTCATTCAATATTTGACCAAAAGCATGGGCTAACTCAACTATTGTACTTGTGTACAGTGAGTAGCTCCACTTTACAGCTATCTCTGCTTACCGTGCAAGATGCCTAGAGAGCAGATCATAGACCAGGTCTCTATCTGGTTCTAAATCAGTTTGACAATCATCAAAACACGAATGCACTTACGCTTATCAATTTCCCCCTTTTTGATGATGACAAACTTATAGAAAATGTTCTCCCAGAGAACCAGATCCCACTTGTTCCTCCTGCGGTGCACATGTTAGTAACAAAATACACCAAAAACCAGTTCGCCCACTAAAGGATCCTTTCAATCACAGCACATGTCAATTTTCCAGTTCTTCTCCCTTGATTTTTGCCCATTCATTTCATCACTATATAATATCTCTCACTATCTTCTCTTTTTTGGAATCATCAAAAAAATATAGGGCATAACAAATAGGATACCAGTTACACTAAAGGTGAAGTATATCACAAGATAGCTAAAAAGGCAAGTGAGAGCAAGCTAGCAAAAAGGTGCAGTAACATAGTAATCCGATAAAGATAGATAGCAGTTTAAACAATACAATCATATGTTAAAAGAACTACTATTGTACCAACAGGAAGAGATAGGGAAACAGACTATCACATAGCAGCACAGAACTAGACAACAAAGAAAAGAAAGGACAGAAACTGGGAAGAGTTTGCTTAGGAATGGGTTACTGGAAATGATTTAGATCGTGAAGAATCTCGTCAATTCTATCAATAATTTCACCCTGATCCTGAAGCAATTGGTGCCAGAATTCTTCCACTCTCGCTTTCACTGATACTTCAGAAGAGCATTCTCAACCTTTAGCTGTTCAATTTCTGAATTTGCTGCCTTTAGGGCTTTAGTCAAGACAGAGATTGTGGAATCCGTTCCTTCAGCGACACATTCGGAATCTTCTAGATTAGCCATAGGGAGTACATTTCTGTTGTTCCTAAGGTTGCTTTTCCAGTTCTTACGTAGAAATGCTGCAGTAGCTTTGTCAAGAAGAAGCCATAGGTTAGACTGGGTTCATTTTTCCTAATGCTCACTGCTTTGATCATGTGTCCAATCATGATGGCTGGTATATTGATCAGTTCAAAGGATGATAGAGCTTCCATGAGAACCAAATGTGCTGCGGTGACGATAACACTTCCTCCAGTTCTTGGTATGAGCACTTTGTCCACAAATTCAAAAATCAGTTGATATACAAGCTCGATCTCTCTTTTGAAGAGTTTTTCGGTGCAAGATAATGATCCATTCTTAAAGATCACATTTTTGAAGGAAGTAGAAGCTCTTCTAGTCACATCCCTTACCCCTAAATTCGGTACTCCCAAATTCTTGCCACGCATCGTTCATTCAAAACAAAATCTGTCACATTCACTGTTAGGGCTAGTGTGCTATTATCAAGGTGACATAGGCTTGAATATAGTTTAGCCACTTCAATTTTGTATACGCAAGGAGCTGCTCGAGTAGAAAGATAAGTTCAATTTTGAAATTCCAACATTTCCAACATTTCTTACATGTCAGTCTCCACCCCCAGGCTTGTACCGATCATCATTCCAAAAAGAAATTTCTGTTTCCATGGTTTTCCTCCTTTTCTTTCTCGTGGTCATTCATTCGTCGTCCTCTTGGGGTAAACCGTTCCTTGCTCGTGTTGGCTCGTTTCCTCTTTTGAGCAGCAAATTGAATAGTCCGTTCCACTTCTCTCATATTATCTTTTGTTTTTCCTTTTCATTTTCTCGTATTAGCGTTCTGCTAGAGATTTGTTTCTGCACAGAGTGTAGTAGTATATCTCCATCAGAGTCAACTTTTGTACATGAGATTTCTTTTGAGGCACCTGATATTTCAACGCAGTCTCTTGAGGTGCCAGTGCTACCACTTTCCACAGTTATCCCCTCATCTCATTCACTCGATCCTTTTGACGAAGAGTTTGATGTTGATAGGTATGAATTTTCATCACTGTCAATGGAGTAGTATTGTTGACTTGAGTAAAACAACTCGAATAGAGATGTAGATTTCCCCCAAGTTCTGCGATTATTGGCTCCAAGAGAAACAGAGTCGCTGGTATTTTGGTCTAAGGAGGTTGGATTATATGAGGATGATGACACCAGAACTATTTTTCTTTGGTTAGAGACCGGTCTATCACACTAGGCAATATTTAACAGTGGGAAAGAGGTGTGAAGCGATGTGAAACATAGAAGGCATTATACAAGAGAAAGATTGACGGTCAAGTTTTTTTTTTGTTTTTTTTGAGAAAAATGAGAGAGCCTATAGTTGCTGTTAAGGTATCAGAGATGACTGTTCAGAGCGAATATAAGAGAGGGGGGATTGGTTCGGAATTAAAGCGTCAATCCAAGGGATTCATTCTTTTAATTTTTGAAGTAGGAGACGCTTGACCGACTTGGTACTATAAGCAGTTAAAAAAACATATGAAAGTGCTGAGAGGTACTAACTTGAGTCACAAAGAGATCGAGTCTTTGAATAACTTGATAGTGCTGAGCAGCAAAACTTGTTCATGCGCTGTACTGCACTTCCTATTTGTGCATACCCCCTTTTCTGTCACATCCACCTTTTGACCTAGCATTTTCACATTCTGCTTTGTCTTCTTACTTATCTTCCTTCTTTCTTCCTTTGGAGTGATTGAATTTTTAACTGCAACGTCTGATATTGAGATGTGTCATTTCCTTTAGTTGAGAAAGACACATCCTGCCGTGAAGTCTTTGAGGAGAGACTTCTCAAGTTAACTCAGGAGATTAATTAACTATTTCCTTTCTTCTCTCTCTCTCCTCAGCCTACACATAATCTCAGTGTTTGGATTTGGGAACCCAAACCAGCTTGGGTCCCTTTTAATTATAGAAAGGATGGATCAGGTTCCTTTTTGCCCAAATAGGCTGCAAATTCCCTTTCTCTTTTTGAGGTCCTTTCTTTTGAGAAATAGTTCCTTTTGTACCCAAACTTACTCTTTTTTCGATAAGCTCTCTGTTCCTCTGAACCGAGTCAATTCTTGCTTTGCAATACTCCTTGTAGTGACCTGCTTATCCACAATAGGTGCACAAACAATTTTCAGTGGTGGAGATATACTTGTTGTAGGGATTGTAGGGGGTCTTCTTTTCACAAAACCAATACCTTCTTTATCACTTCCCTTACCCTTGTACATGAAAATGATCACATCAGAAGACCAGGTCCACTTGAGAGCTCTATTAAGATCAAACTTGATTCTATTCAAGTCTTCCTTTAATTGTTGGCTTCTCTCAATCTCAGTAGTGAGACTTAGTTTTGCTTTTTTGAGTTCATCTTCGAGCTCCAAGTGAGCTTCACTGGCTTCGCTATTTCCTTTAAGATGTGCCTTTGTATCTCTTTTCAATTCCCCTTCCAGCATAATATTCAGTTGATTGGTCTCATCAACTTGTTCCCTTATCTCTCCAATTGACACCAACATATTGTCTCTTTTGAGTTCAGAATCACTAATTTCATGAACGAGTGCACCTTCTCAGTGACAAGGGCATGATGTGCATCAGTTGGCATGCCTGACAGTGACCTGAGTTTATTCTGAGAGTAGGCTTTCAGGTTCTTCTTTACCTCAAGAAAGTTTATCTCTGCTACATCTTCATTACTCTCATCACTATCATCTGAGTCTGATTTTGCCATGAGTGCAAAAATTGACTCATACTTAGAGGCTTAATTTTCTATGGCCACCATTCATGTGCCTCTTTTGTCATCTTCTTTTTCAAACTCACTGGAAGAGTACCTCAACGCAGCAAGTGCTTGTTTTACTATAACATTGGCAATCTCCTTCTTCTTCAACTTCTATCGGTGACACTAGTTCCTCCTCGTGCTTCGTCATAGTTGTCCTGCTTGTTTATAGGGAACTCTTTAGCAAAGTGACCGGGTCTTCCACACCTATGGCAAGAATATTAATTTCCTTTGAGATTTTTGCTGAAGATTCTCATTTTCTAGATTCCACCATTTCTCCGAATCAATTTATGGAATCTCTGTGTGAGATATGCCAACTTTGATTCATCATCACCTAAGTCTCCCCTAGCTGCTTTGAGACTTAGGCTCCTTTCTCTTTTGATTTCATTCTTTTCTTCTTTCTTCATAGACATCTTCATCTCATATGTCTTAAGTTTCTGATGAGCTCATCGACAGTCAATGTACGTCTTTGGGATCTTTGGCTTTGAAGATGGCATTTACCTTGCTATCGCAGGAATTAGGTAACACACCAAGCATCTTTCTTACCAGTTTGGTGGTTGTGATGACTTCTCCCAGAGAATGAAGCTCATTTATAATAGAGGTGAATCTAGTGTGCATATCATGAATAGATTCTCCCTCTTTCATTTTGAACATTTAATACTCTGTGATGAGTATATCGATCTTGGAGTTCTTCAACTGTGTTGTTCCTTCTGGGCAGTTTGAAGAGCTTTCTAGATCTCTTTAGTAGTTGAGCACGCTAGGACTCGATTGTATTCATCAGGTCCTATTCCACAGACAAGAATTTTCTTGGCTCTATAATTTTTCTCCACTGCCTTCCTCTCAGTATCATTGTATTATTTCCTTGTTTTGGCAGTGGTTCTTACACCATCTTCACTTATGTGTACTGGAATATAGGGGCCATCATAGATGATATCCCATAGCTCTGAGTCTTCAGCCATGATGAAGTCGTGCATTCTACTCTTCCACCACCCATATTATTTTTCGCTAAATCTGGGTTCGGTGAAAGATTAACCTTCTTCCATATTAGGTGGAGCAGTCATTTTATAGATTATTTCTAGGTGTTAAATTTTTAGAAAACACCTACTCTGATACCAATTGTTACAGGCTATGCGTCCACTAAATAATGTATGAGGGACCTGGTTGTGTACCAGTTCCCTTATACAATGCAATAAGTAAAGAAGGCACTGTTATTATCATGGAAAACTCCCTGCTCAAGAGATTAAAAACCACGACCTACCTAGTAGGATTTCAACTCCACTACACGAACAATTTCAAATTACAACTTATCGTAAGCTAGGAACTAACTCTCATAATCCCTCAACCCTTACAATGGTGGCAACCTAGGAACTAACTCCCGCAGTGTCACACCCCAAACCATGGCCTAGGCGTAACATGACACTCGGTGCCTAACTGCGTGTGACCGAGCGAACCCATAGGCTGGCTGAATTAACATGTGATATCAAAACATGCTAAAATAAGGAAATAAGACTAACACATGCTGATCTACTAAAAAGTCTGGCTGAAATATATAAAATGCGAAAATACTATTTCTGATTATGGAACTTAAGCCAATATCCGATTATACACTGACTGAGACTCATGCGATGTAAATACACAAGTCTATAATGATTACATACTGAGTTCATGATATTCAAAATGATCACCATACAAATTATGAAACTATAACCCTAGGAGATAGCAATTCTACAACTATTCAAGAAACTAAGGCTAAACTATATTCTGAGGCAATTTATTGATAAGTATGAAGAACGAGTCGTAGGGAGAATTGTGAACATTTCCTAACGTAGATAGTTAGCCTCACATACCTGTATATGCTCCAAAATTTGCAAGAAAGGTCCGAACTTTGAGAAGAATCCCGAAAGCCTAAGTCCTGAACAATTTAGATGGGTTTTCTTGAAAACCCTAAGTTACGAACAATGAATTCTTGCTTAAGGTTCATAAATATATGTTGGAATCCATTTGGAATAGGTTAGGATTGCTTTCCTTAGTGTTCTTGGTAATGGAAAAGAAGAGCAATTCATTCTAGGGTTCAGGAACTTGAAATAAGAAAATAAAGCTGAGTCTACTTATTTATACTGTTCACTGAAGCGGGCGAAGTATGGGCACCAAGTACGTCCCTTCATTGAAGTACGGGCCGCACCTTGTTATCCGCACCTATAATGTCAAATTTCAGTGAGTAGCAAATTTTCCTGGCAAAGTATGGGATAGAAGTACGTCCCGTCCTTCTAAGTGCATCCCGTACTTGGATCCCGTACTTTGAAGTATGGCCCACACTTTACCTGCAAAATTCCAATTTCCAGCTCCAACACCTTTGTATGATTTTTCTACGTCTAGAATTATGATCAAAGCTTAAGTTAAAGGTCTGAGGTGTTACAATATCTCTCCTTTGAGATTATTCGTCCTCGAATGATGGGTTCTGATAAGGAGTGACTGCTGAGACATGTGTACACTAACTGACCTGAACACATGTAAATTGAACCGAAAAGGATACTAAACTAATTAGCTCACTGAACTGGATAGCTACTGAACTGACTGAATGAACGCTGGGCTGAGTGACTACTGAACTGACAATATACTGGAAAGACATGGAGACTATATAATAAAATCTGAATGAGAAGGTAAGTTACCTTTAACATTTTCTGCTGACTCTTCAAAGAGATGGGGATATCTGGACTTCATGTCCTCTTTTGCTTCCCATGTAGCCTCTTCAACTTTCTGACTCCTCCAAAGGACTTTCACTGAAGCAACTTCTTTCGTTCTCAACTTGCGAACCTGACGATTAAGGATTTTCACTGGGACTTCTTTGTAAGTCAAACTATCATTGACTGATATGCTATCCGTCGGGACAATCAACGAGGGCTCTCCCACACACTTTCTCAACATGGGCACATGAAATACTGGGTGCACAACAACTAAGTCATGCGACAAGTCAAGCTCATAAGCTACTTGACCAACCCTTCGCAGAATTATGTATGGTCCAATATAGTGAGACTAAGCTTCCCCTTCTTACCAAACCTCATAACTCCCTTCATAGGAGAAACTTTAAGAAATACCCAGTCATTAGCTTAAAACTCTAAATCCCTTCGTCTCACATCCGTATGAGACTTCTGGCGGTTCTGAGCCGTTTTCAAACGCTCCTGATGTAACCTGACCTTCTCCATAGCCTCATAGACCAAGTCTGGTCCCAACAACTCTGCTTCACCAACTTCCAACCAACCAATTGGTGATCTACATTTGCGCCCATACAAAGCTTCATACGATGTAATTCCAATACTAGCATGGTAACTATTATTGAAAGCAAATTCAATAAGAGGCAAGTGATCATCCCAATTACCTTTAAAGTCAAGGACACATGCCCTCAATATATCCTCAAGGGTTTGAATGGTGTGCTCTACCTGACCATCCGTCCGAGAGTGAAAAGTCAGACCGAGGTTAACTTTTGTACCCAATCCTTTCTGAAAGGATCTCCAAAATTTGTTGTGCACTGGGTACCACGATCTGAAATAATGGACACTGGAGTCCCATGAAGTCTGATAATTTCACGAATATAAAACTTGGCATACTCTTCCATCGGATTTTGCTATTTTTTTCTGTAGTACCTCGACGTGATATGAGCGTGAAAGGGGTTCGAATCTGCTGTCTTAACTGACAAGAAGTGCGCTGACTTCGTTAGTCGGTCCACAATCACCCAAATTGAATCATGCCTCCTAGCTGTACGAGGTATACTGGTTATGAAATCTATATTTATCATCTCCTACTTTCCAAACGAGAATATCAATATTCTGAGCCAAGCCACCAGGCCTTTGGTGTTCGGCTTTCACTTGCTGATAATTTGGACCCTTAGCCACAAAATCGGCTACATTCTTTTTCATATTGTTCCACCAATAAATCTCCTTAAGATCATGATACATTTTCGTGGAACCTGGGTGAATGGAATACCTGGGATGGTGGGCTCCTGACATAATTCGCTCTCTGAGCCTATCTACATCTGGAACGCATAATATGCCTTAGTACCTCAAGGTAGCGTCATCTCCCCCTTGTTCAAAAGTTGTCGTCTTATGCTTGTGAATACCCTTTTTCAGCTCCAACAATTAGGGATCCTTATACTACTTCTCCTTAACTTTAACGACTAGGAGGAAAGAGCTCTATTCTGAACAACTACACTGCCATACTTGGAGTCCAAAAGTCGAACTCTAAGACTGGCCAAACGGTGAACTTCCTTGGTAATAACTCTCTTATCTGTATCAACGTGAGCTAAACATCCTATAGAACGTTGACTAAGAGCATCAGCTACTACATTCACCTTTCCTAGATGATAGAGAATATCCACATCATAGTCCTTAAGCAATTCAAGCCATCTTCTCTGCCTAAGATTCAACTCACTTTGGTTGAAAATATACTGCAGGCTTTATGATCGGTGAAAATATCCATATGCACTCCATACAAGTAGTGACACCATATCTTAAGTGCAAAAACCACAGCCGCCAATTTTAGATCATGAGTCGAATACTTCTTTTCATGAGCCTTAAGCTGTCTAGATGCATAAGCCACCACTTTATTATGCTACATTAAAACACATCCGAGACCAATTCCCGAAGCATCACAATATACTACGAACCCTTCGGTTCCTTCTGGTAGCGTCAACATTAGAGCAGAAGTCAATCTCTTCGAAACTCTGTTCGCATGCATCAGACCACTGAAACTTAACCTTTTTCTGAGTCAAAGGAGCTGAGATAGAAGAAAATCCCTCCACGAACTGCCTGTGATAGCCTGCCAAACCCAAGAAACTTCTGATATCTGATGCTGAGCTGGGTCTGGGCCAATTCTTAACAGCGTCAATTTTCTAAAAATCTACTTTAACACCTTCGCCTGAAATCACATGGCCTAAGAATGCCACTGACTTTGGCCAAAACTCGCAGTTGGAGAATTTTGCATAAAGCTCACGATCTTTAAGTGTCTGCAATACTATTCTGGGATGCTCTGCATGGTCAGGCTCACTATGTTAATATACCAGAATATCATCAATAAATACAATGATGAATAAATCAAGATATGAAAAGGCCCTGTTCATAAGATCCATGAAAGCTGTTGGTGCTTTCGTCAATTCGAAGGACAAGACAATAAATTCAAAATGGCCATAACGGGTTCTGAAAACAGTTTTAGGAATATCAACTTTCTTAAACTTTAGCTGATGGTAGCCTGATATGAGGTCAATCTTGGAATAACACTGAGCACCCTGAAGTTGATCGAATAAGTCGTCTATTCTGGGAAGTGGATACTTGTTATTAATGGTGAACTTGTTCAACTGGCAATAATCTATACACATATGCAAGGATCCATCTTCTTTTGGACAAACAAGACCGGTGCGCCCCAAAGTGAGACACTTGGCCTTATAAATCTCTTTTCAAGGAGATCTTTCAACTCTTTTAGCTCTATTAGGGCCATTCTGTATGACGGGATAGATATCGACTTAGTTCCGAAAAGTAGGTCAATCCCAAAGTCAATTTCCCTACCGGATGGAACTCCGGTAGATCATCCGTAAAGACACGGAAACTCACCGACAATCGGTATCCGCCGGAGAGTCTGAGGCCGGGCATCCGTATTCCTCGACTCGAACTAAGTGGTAAATATACCCCTTGGAAATCATATTTCTGGCTCTAAGATAGGAAATAAATCTACCCCTAGGTACTGCCGAATTACCCTTCCATTCTATCAGTTCATCAAGACAATCAAAGGTTATTGTTTTGGTTCTACAACCCACTGAGGCATAATAGGACTTTAACCAATCCATACTCATGATTACATCAAAGTCTACCATCTTTAATTCTACTAAGTCTGCTATAGTACTGCGGTGGTAGATTAACACTGTACAACCCTTATAGATACATCTAAGCTATAACTGATTCCCCAACTGGTGTGGGTACTTCAAAAGGTTCATGCAACTTTTCGGGTTCTATCCCAAGTTTCTAAGCAATATAAGAGGTTATATAAGATAGAGTGGATTCTGGGTCCATAAGAGCAAAAACATTGAAGGTGAAGACTTTTAGCATACCTGTGACAACATTCCCATAGGTCTCTGTATCTTGACGTCCTGACAGTGCATACAGACGGCTTTGACCACCACCTGTATTTCCAGACTTTGCTGCCCCACGCCCCTGCTGGGCTTGAGAATTTCGACGAGCTGCTGAATTGGTGGACTGAGCTACGTTACCTCCGGTATTCTCCGTCTTGCCGACGGCAATCCTACGTATGAGGGGACACGTCGAACACACCTAAAACAATTATCCATGCCCGAACGACATACTCCTGAGTGTTTCTTACCACAAGTGTTGCAAGTAGAGTGTTGGAAACCACGGTCGGTAATGCTAGCCTGTGACTGTGAGCCTACTGTTCTGAAGTTTCAGCCTAGAGAGAGCAAGTCCTGATGACCTATTCTTAAAGAACTGACGGTTTCCACCTCCTTGAGATCCTCCCTAACTGAAATTACCAGTAGACTTGGATCTTTTGTTGAAATCCCTATCTTTCTATTTCTGCGCAGGCTTTTTCTTTCTTCAACATAGTCCCGTTACCTTGCACAATGCCAGTATCTTGGAAATAGTCATCTTGTCATTCTGAGCGGCTGTATTGGCATCCCTATGCAATTCTGGTTTAAGCCCAAGCAAAAACATTCTAAACACGACCCTCATATCCAAAATCATATGAGGAGTATGTCTAGACAATGACACGAACTTGAGATAGTAATCCTGGACAGTCATGTTTGCCTTAGGTTCTCAAAATCAGTAGCCTTTGCTTTCGTGACTTCGATCGACATGAAGTGTTCAATGAAAACGTTTGCAAATTCATCCCAAGTAGCAGGAAGGGCATCCTCAGGACTGTTCCGATGTCTCATACTAAAAATAGGCCACATCTTGTAACCGAAAGGCTCCAAATTTTGCTTCCTCTGTATCAGTAGCATGCATCACACGAAATGCTTTCTGGAGTCCATCAATGAAATTCTGCGGGCCCTCATCCTTCTTAGACCCTGTGAATACTAGTGGCTTCATCCACAGAAACTCCTGAGTCCTGGAACTATTACCCACTACTAGCACCTGGACTATAGGCCGTTTCTTGTGGCTGGGCTTCGTTTGCCAAAATCTGAGAGAGCAGCTGAATAGCTCCTCTAAAGCATTGAGAGATGTAGTGGTAGCATTAGCTGGGGCGACCGTCTGAGCCTGAGTGTTCTCTTCTATAGCTGTATCAGTGGTAGCCCTCTGGCTAGCAGCTGTATTTCTCTTGTTGTACTTTCTTTTCGGAGTCATTTCTGAAATGCGTAATTCGCACTAGTTATAAGAATTCCTAAAAGTACTGCTCTAACTGCACGAATTAGAGTATAAAAGAAGTGAAACAAATCTTAAATGTCTTGGTGGTCAACTGTTTAGATGTGTGGGGCCCTTACACATATAAAGGCGACCCCACTGGACACGGTTTCATAGACTCCCAAGGACACTTGAGCCTAGTGCTCTGATACCAAGCTTTGTCACGCCCCGAACCATAGCCTGGGCATAACATGGCACTCGGTGCCTAACTGCATGTGACCGAGCGAACCCATAGGCTGGCTAAATCAACATGTGATATCAAAACATGCTAAAATAAGGAAATAAGACTAACACATGCTGATCTACTAAAAAGTCTGGGTAAAATATATAAAATGCGAAAATATTATTTTTGATTATGGAACTTAAGCCAATATCCCATTATACACTGACTGAGACTCATGCGATGTCAATACATAAGTAAATAATGATTACGTACTTAGTTCATGATACTTAAAATGATCACCATGAATGAATTATGAAACTATAACCCTTGGAGATAACAGTTCTATAACTATTCAAGAAACTAGGGCTAAACTATATTCTGAGGCAATTTACTGATAAGTATGAAGAACGAGGTGTAAGGAGAGTCATGAAAATTCCCAAATGTATAGTTAGCCTCACATACTTGTATATGCTCCAAAATTTGCAAGAAAGGTCTGAACTTAGAGAAGGATCCCAAAAGCTAATTCTTGAACCCTTTAGATGAGTTTTCTTGAAAACCCTAGGTTAACAACAATGAATTCTTGCTTAATGTACACAGATATATGTTTGAATCCATTTGGAATAGGTTAGGAAGCTTACCTTAGTATTTTTGGTAATGGATAAGAAGAGCAGGTCGTTTTAGGGTTCAGGAACTTGAAAATAAGAAAATAAAGCTGAGTCTGCGTATTCATATTGCTCACTGAAGCGGATGAATTATGGGCACCAAGTACGGCTCGTACTTTGAAGTATGGGCCGCACCTTATGGCCTGTACCTGGAATGTCAAATTGCAGTGAGTAGCAAATTTTCCTGGCGAAGTACAAGACAGAAGTACGTCCCGCCCTTCCAAATGCGTCCCGTACTTAGATCCCGTACTTTGAAGTACGACCCTTACTTTGAAGTACTGCCCACACATTACTTGCAAAATTTCAATTTCCAGCTCCAACACCTCTGTCTGATTTTTCTAAGTCTAGAATCATGGTCAAAGCTTAAGTTAAAGGTCTCAGGTGTTACACGTAGTCCCTCAACCTTAGCAATACACCGATTGCAAATATCTCCACTTGGCTAACTTTAGCCAAGGAAAATAAGGTTGACTACCTCTAGCCAAACCCAACAAATACACCTAAGCTAACTTTATCCAAGGGTACCACTTAATAGATTGAAAGGTAAACTGCCTAACAACTACTAAGAATTTGAAATACCTACAACAACTTTCTTGTTGGGAAGAGTAGGTTCACAATTTTAGCACAACAGAACAAATGACTTACAACAATATAAAGAACTTAGACTAAATCTATATCTGGATCGGGTTTTTCAGTTTTGCAAGTGACTTGTTCTTGTGATCACTTGAAATCTTATGACAACAACTTTTGCCCAATTTAGATTAGGTTTTTTAAGCGATGCACAATATGTTTCAACATGTTTTATATATAGTGGGAAGCATGTGGGATGTATAGAGACCACTCATTAAATATTTGACCTAAAGCATGGGCCAACTCAACTGTTGTACTTGTGTGCGGTGAGTAGCTCGATTTTACAGCTGTCTCTGCTTACCGTGCAAGATGCAAAGAGAGCAGATCACAGACCAGGTCTTCTGAATCAGTTTGACAATCATCAAAATACAAATGCACTTAAGCTTATCACTATGCTTTTCCGGGAAGACCAGAGACGAAGGCTTTGGATTAAGTTATCATAGGTACTATTTCAGTTTTCCATTGGGCAGCCTCGGTATTATTTGATCCGAGCTCTACTTTATGTTATGTGTTCACATATTTCTCTATAGTTTTGGATATGATTTGTGATCTTCTTTATGTGCCTATTTGTGTCATACTCCCTTCGGAGATTCTATGGTGGTAGATCGAGTCTACCGATCTTGTATAGTTACATTTATGAGTTACATTACTTGGGTAGATTTTGTGATCCTTGATATGGTAGATTTTGATGTTATTTTGGGCATGAATTGGTTGTCTCTGCACCACGCGATTTTAGACTATCATGCTAAGGCAGTCATGTTAGCCATGCCAAGCATTTCAAGGTTAGAGTGGAAGGTATTCCTAGCCCTTCTCTTAAGAATATTATATCATTCCTTCAGGCGAAAAAGTGAGTGAATAAGGGGTGTTTGGCTTACTCGGCGCATATCCGAAATATGAGTGTTGATACTCCTTCGTTGGAGTCGGTACCTATAGTTAGCGAGTTTGCGGAGGTTTTCCGCACGAACTTGCACAGTATGCCACTTGATTGCGATATTGAGTTTTTCATCGATTTAGAGCCAAGCACTCGGCCTATTTCTATCCCACCTTACCGTATAACTACGATAGAGTTGAGGGAGTTGAAGGAGCAATTACAGGACTTGTTGAGCAAGGGGTTCATTAAAACCTAGTGTTTCCCCTTAGGGTGCGCCCGTGTTGTTCATAAAGAAAAAAGATGGTTCTATGCGGATGTGTATCGATTATCGAAAGTTGAACTAGATTACTATTCGGAACAAGTATATGGTACCCCATATAAATGACTTGTTTGATCAGCTTCAGGGTGCGTCGGTCTTCTCTATGATTGACATGAGGTTGGGCTACTATCAGTTGAAGATTAGAGCCAAGGATATTCCAAAGATAGCCTTCAGGACCCGCTATGGTTACTATGAGTTCTTGGTGATGTCTTTCGGGCTTACCAATGCTCCCGCATCTGTCATGGATTTGATGAATAGGATCTTCAAGCCCTACTTGGGCTCTTTTGTGATTGTCTTCATTGATGACATTTTGGTGTACTCTAGTAGTAAGAAAGATCATGAGAAGCAGTTGAGGATAGTACTTGGGTTGTTAAAGGAAAAGAAATTGTATACTAAATTTTTGAAGTGCGAGTTTTGGCTTAGTTTGGTTGCATGAGTGTCTAAGGAGGAAATCATTATGGATCCCAAGAAGATCGAGGCGGTTAGATATTGGACTAGGCCTACTTCGGTGACTGAGATCCAAAGTTTTATACACTTAGCGAGTTGCTATCGTCGGTTCGTGAAGGGGTTCTTAGCTATTGCTTCCCATTTGACTCGGTTGACGTAGAAGAATGTACCTTTCCAGTGGTCTGATGAGTGTGAGAAAGCTTCCAAAAGCTCATGGCTTTATTGACTTCAGCCCCGATTTTAGCATTACCTGTGGAAGTAAGCACTTTACTGTTTATTGTGATGCTTGTCGAATTGGTTTGGGTTGTGTGTTAATGCAAGAGAGTAATATGATCGTGTATGCTTGGAGGAAGTTGAAGGCCCATGAGAAGAACTACCCCATTCATGACTTAGAGTTGGCGGCGGTAGTCTTTGCTTTGAAGATTTGGAGGCATTACTTGTATGGAGTTCATTGTGAGGTATTCACGGATCATCGTGGTCTTCAGCATGTGTTAAATCAGCGGGATCAAAATTCGAGGCAATGAAGGTGGATGGAGTTTCTCAAGGATTATGATATCACCATTCTTTATCATCCAGGCAAGGCTAATGTAGTAGCCAATGCGTTGAGCCGAAAGGCAATAAGTATGGGTAGCTTGGCGCGTTTGATTGTTGAGGACCGTCCCTTAGCTATGAAGGTTCAGTCTTTGGCTAATAGTATGGTGTGGTATTTTAGAACTTGACAATGTTCTAGCTTGTGTTGGGGCGAGGTCGTCTCTTTTAAAGCAGATCAAAGCCCAACAGCTTAAGGATGTAAAATTGTGCAAGATTCGAGATAAGGTTTTGATTGGGGAGGCCAAGGAAGAGATTATAGATGATAAGGGTGTTTTATGGATTAAGGGGCGTGTTTGCGTTCCTAGGGTTGGTGGTTTGATTAAGTTGATTTTGGAAGAGGCTCACAGTTTCAGATACTCTATTCATCCTGTTCTTTGTAAAGATGTATCGTGACTTGAGACGACATTATTGGTAGGGTAGGATGAAGAGAGATATAATGGATTTTGTATCAGAGTGTTTTAATTGCCAGCACGTTAAGTACGAGTATCAGAGACTGGGTGGTGTGACTCAGAGGATGCCCATTCCCGAGTGGAAGTAGGAGAGGATAGCTATGGACTTCGTGGTAGGTCTACCGAAGACTTTGGGCAAGTTTGATGCTATTAAGGTTATTGTAGATAGGCTGACCAAATCCGCACACTTCATTCTAGTTCAGACTACCTACAACTCATAGAAGTTGGCTAGGATCTACATTAGAGAGACTGTCAGATTGCATGGGGTGCCAATTTCTATCATTTCAGACAGAGGCACTCAGTTCACTTCCCATTTCAGCAGGACTTTGCAGAAGGAATTGGGGACTCAGTTGGATCTTAGTGCCGCTTTTCACCTGCAGACAGATGGTCAGTCCGAGAGGACTATTCAGGTGCTAGAGGATATGTTGCGGGCTTGTGTGATTGACTTTGGTGATCATAGGGATCAGTTCTTGCCTTTGCCAGAGTTTGCTTACAATAATAGTTATCACTCCAGTATCGATATGGCACCGTTTGAGACTTTGTATGGTAGGAGATGTTGTTCTCCGATTGGTTGGTTTGATGCAGTCGAGGTGAGACCGTGGGGTACTGACTTTTTGAGAGAGTTATTGGACACGGTAAAGTTGATTCAAGAGAAGCTTTTTGCGGCTCAGAGTAGATAAAAGGAGTATGTGGACCGGAAGGTTCGGGATTTGGAGTTCATGGTTGGTGACTAGGTTCTATTGAAGGTTTCACCCATCAAAGGTGTGATGAGATTTGGGAAGAAGGGCAAACTAAGCCCGAGATTTATTTGTCCTTTTGAGATTCTTCGATGTTTTGGTGAGGTGGCTTATGAGTTGGTTTTTGCCACCAGGCTTGGCGGGTGTTCACTAGGTGTTCCATATTTCCATGTTGAAGAAGTATTATTCAGACGGGTCCCATATCATCTAGTGGAACTCGGCATTGTTTGATCAAAATCTGTCCTTTGAAGAAGAGCCGGCAGCAATATTTGATAGGCAAGTGAGAAAATTAAGGTCAAAGGAGATAGCTTCAGTGAACGTACAGTGGAAGCACTGTCTAGTTGAGGAAGCTACGTGGGAGACCGAGGCCGATATGTGTAGTAGATATCCCCACTCTTTACCGATTCAGTTATCTTCCCTTTGTTTCATTGCCATTTAAGGACGAACGGTTGTTTAATTGGTATCTGATGTAAGGACCTATTTGGTCAGTTAGGAGTTTTTGCCCTTTAACCCCTGTTGACCCTTCCCCTAGTTTTGTTAAAGGGTATTTGACTCGTGGGGATGGGTAGAGCAGTTTTCGATGTGATCTGGTATATTTTGGTTGGTTTTGAGGAATTTAGAAACTGCTAAGTTGAATAAGTGAAGAAGTGTTGACCAATAGTTAAATTTTAGGTAGATGAGTCTTTTTAGGGATTTCATCGATTCCATTAGGTTCGGAAGGTCGATTATAGCTTGGTAGGCTGGTTGGTTCGATTCCCGAGAGACTCGGGAGTGTTTTGGTATTTTGGCTTGTTTTTGGGTGTTAGGGGGTTGACCGGATCAAGATGACCTCGTTTGGAAGTTCCGTGGGCGCGGATGTGTTCGTAATGTATTTTTATAGAGGGTTGCATGTCTGGTTTGTATCCGGGAGGTCTCGGATGAGTTTCGAGTTTCGGGATGTTTTTGGTGAAAACCATATTTTTGCTGGTTTCTAGTGCGCCACACCTGCAGGCCCGCACCCGCGGGGCTTGGTCCGTAGGTGCGAGTATCTGTGGCTAGGGGGTTGGCCACATCTGCGGATCGTTCCCCCATATCTGCGAACTTCCCCATCTTAAGTGAGGCCGTAAATCGCCGTAGATGCTAGCTTGAACCTACAAAGGATGGTCCGCAAGTGCGGGATCACCGGATCAGAAAGTCTCATTTAATCCCAACTTTTCCAACTTCGAACCCTATTCTCCCTGAGTCATTTCTAAACTTAAATAGCTCGGTAGAGGAGGTAATTAAAGGGTGTCTCAAGGTAGCTCATTGGGGTAAGCTTCCTATCTTTGTTTTATAATTTCATATTAGATTAATTAAGGATTTTCTTGATGAGAAACTTGTTTTGAAAGAGGGTTTTATGACATATAAACTCTAGTTTAGAAAATGGTTGTTCTTAGCTATTCATGGATATTTTTGGATGAATTTCCTAGTTTTGTAAAGCTTGGATAGGTTAATTCCAACTCTAATTTCAATTTCAAACGGATTTTCCAACGGATCAATTTATGGGTTTTCTCCAAAAGTGTTTTTTTTTTTAATTATTGATGAAATTAAAGCTCATTTGGGGTTGAATTGCATGAAACTTGAGAGTGTGACTACTTAGACTTTGGGTAAACTAATTTTCTAATAAATCCGATTTTGCTCTTGTGGCTTGTGGTCATTTTCTAAGGTCACTCTTTGAGTCAATTTAGAAGTATTTTGATATAGGTTTCCTTAGACTCGTATACTAACGTAAAATACTAAATTGATAGACTTTGATCCTTCTGAGGCAATTTGGAAAGGAAAGGCTCAAATGGATTAGTTTGTGGCACCTGTTCGGCTTCGAGGTAGGTTACAACTTACTTATGTTTAGACTCCGATTACCAAAACGTATGTAGATGGTAGTTATTGACGGGGAAAGTATGATAGGCCTTCAGGCATGGTGTGGAGGTGAATTCCAATTAGGTTGGTATCGTTATCTGTCATATGGGCTTGTCACCATGTTTGTTATACTCATGAATTTGATGTAATTATCTCTATCTCTTGATATCTCACTGATTTCACTTATCTCATGAAAGAGGAAGGACAATATGAATGAATTGAGTTTTGATTTGCATTTCATTGCAAGTATCTGTGGATCCTATGATATGCGGTATTGTTGAGGTTGATTCACGCATGGTATGCATTCCATATTTCGTATGTGATTTGATATGATATTGATTTGAAATGATGATAAGTGAGAGAGTGTAGCCTCCGAGGTCTTTGCCGGAGAGCGTAAAAGAGAGAGAGTGCTCGTGATCCGAGGTCTTTATCAGCGAGGGAGTGTTCGTGATCCGAGGTCATTTACCGGAGCGAGAGTGCTCGTGTCTGAGGTCATTTTCCAGAACGAGGGTACATGGACTTTGCGGGTCCCCCATGGGTCATGGCTTTGAGGCATTGCCCATAGCATGTGTGTATGGATATAAGAAGTTTGCCAGTGCATTGCATCTACTTTCTTACATCTATTCTTCACTCTTTACTCGACATTTCATACACTTCATCTGATCTTAGATACACTGAACATGTTACATGACTGTACTTGAATGCTTATCTGTTCTATTTGTTGATTTCATTCCGTTTATATGTGTGACCTAATCGTTGTCAGCCTATGATACCTACAAATACTAGCATAGACTCATACTACGCTTGTTGCACTTTTTGTTGAGTGCAGAGTTCATCCAGGTTTCAATTCCCGACTTCGCGAGTGATCTCGAGGCCTTCTTGTTGGAGATTCAGGGTGAGCCACTGTCGGATCCTGCATCCCGAATTTCCTTCCCTTTGCTATCTGTCTATTTGATTCCTTAGACAGTTATTATATCCTTGTATTTTGAGACTTATGTTCGGTTTTCGGATATTGTATTGTATTAGAGCTCTTGTACGAGTTCAGACCTGGTTTAGGGATGTAGTTGTATTTACTTCCGCACTTATGTTATTCTATTACAATTTATGACTTTAATATATTTCCGCTTTATCTCCGCAAGGTTAATTTAAATGATGTAGTTAAGGAAAGGGTTCGCCCACCAGGGGGGATAGTGTGGGTGCATGCATGACTCACGAGTTGGGTTGTGACAGCGAGCCCCGAGTGTTGGGCGTTAGGCGTGCTTAGGGCGTACAATTGGGCACTTAGGGCATAAGACTCACCAATACTATGCCCCGCACGCGAGTCTCGATACATTTTGCCAGTGCCCCCTCCCGGGGCGAGTCCTAAAACTGCCTTTTAAAACATTGGTTTCGAAGACTCTATTCTTGCTATTTGTATTATAATGAGTATTAATTTGTTATCTAGTTTAGGTTTTAAACAATAACTTTATATTATTGTCATTTTTATCTTTGAATTATTAGGATAGAGTATCATTTTTATTTTTACAACTCTAATTATGTTTCATCATAGTCATCTTATTGGTGTAATGCATCTGAATCACGCCATTCATTTTTTTCAACGTTTTTTTTAGTGGCCCTGCACATCTTAGCATGTTACTACTAGATATATACATTTCCTACTATTTTTTTAAATAATTTTAATGTAATTTTTTATTTATATGTTTATTTATTAATCTATAAAATACTAAAAATGAAATACTATTGACGCTTACTGCCATTGCAAGCATATATAAAATGTCTCGTCTTACGTCCACGCCTTTTAAAACACTGATGATTACTAAGGAACTCAACTTAATTAACATCAGTGTGATATATATATATATATATTTTTTTTTTAACAGTAGAGTTGTGGAATTATGGACTTACTATGGCTGTCCAATGGGACGGGACTTCTTTAGTGGGACCGGGTGAGATTGAGGGGAACCGGGCCTTAGGGAGACGAAATGCTAGGCCTGGCACATCCCACAACCCAGTCTTAGTGGGACAAGCCTTAACGGGACGAGCTGGGGACTTAGTGGATTTTTTATTTCATATTAATTTAAATATTTAAACAATGAAAAGTTTAAAATGTGATTGTGTGATATAAGATAACAAGTAAGACAGTTAAGAAATTTTAATGCTTTTAAATTTATAAATTAGAACTTTGAGATTTTACACAAGTTGTACAATTGCAAGATTTTTTTTTTTTTTTTTACTTTAATTTCTAAACTTGAAATTTGCATGTAGTATATTGTAACAATTTTATATAATAATAGATTACCATCCTAATATCGGTATCCTATAAAGGTTTTTTCTAAATTTTAAAATGTCGTGAGGAAGCTCCGTTCGAGCTGACGTTTGTTGTTGTTGTTCCATGATTTCAATGTCGTGGTCGCTTCCATTGTTTAGTATTTTAATGTAGGCCACATCTTCTTCTTTGTTAAATTTGGGTGATCAAAATTTCTTCATTCCCCATTGATCTAATCTCTGAACAAGATGAAAATTATAAGTTGTCCTCTGCTAATGAATGTTTGTGCTCTCCAATTTAAAATCTTGTTGCGCTAAAAGTGCTCTCCGGAGTTACTTATGATGCTTGAATAGTCAGTAAATCCCGAGTCAATTGGGACAAAAAAATTCTTTTCGCGCTACCTCGACCACAGTAATTAATTAGCTCCGGATTTTCTTCATCATTATCAATATCTTTTAATCCCTACGTAAGATAAACATTAAGCTTATTTTGTGTCCCCGTGTGTGAGTCAATACAGATTATACTTCGAAGATTTCCAAACCCTGTTAGTTTTTTAGATTTTTGAATGAAGAAGAAAGTTCAATTTCAGAACTTGCCATTCTTGTCTAATATTCATGCATAACTTTAGCATTTGTCCAAATGCTAGCGGCACACTCATCGGTAGTTGGTCGTTCTGTTGAAGAAATTTCTAAAGGTGATAAATTGTTTAAACAAGTTCTTTTGCACCATGTAACTTTAAAGATGGGTTTAGTATAGTAGCAATTAAGTAAAGGTACGAATAGGAAGAAATATTTTTTAAATTTCGTAATTATTTCTTCAACGGTGTCTTTACATTCAACTTTTTCTTTATACTAACAAAATACAAGTGAAACTCCTCATATAAACCATAACATTTGTGTAATAGTAGGATAAGATATACCAGAAATTATTTAGTGGCATAATAAAAAATTTCTAAAAAAGTAACAAGTTCATGAATTTGGTCTCAATTATCCTCGACAATTTGATCAATAGGATTATCATTATGCGCATAAAATACCATTTGTATAGGCTATCGCTAATCATAAGCAACAACTACCATTTCGTATAAGCAACAACTAACATTTCGTATCTCACACTTAGTTGGAACTTCTTTTGGAACCTTCCTATATTTAAGGTTACAAAATCTACATCAGTCTTTAAACTCTTGAAGTCTACTTTATTTTTGTGATAAAAAAATGAAAGCTATTGCAAATTGAATTTTAGCAAGAGAAGCGGCAAATAAATCTAGGCCATCTTTTACAACCAAATTTAAAACATGGCATTCACATCTAACATGGAAGCAGTCTTTAAAATAGGAACACAATCTATCTTTTAATGCTCCCACTGCACTAGTGTTAGCAGAATCATTATCTAATGTAATAGTAATAACTTTGTTAATAAGACTAAAAAATTCTAAAGTTTCTAGAACAGTTTTACCGATATAAGTGTCAGTGTGTCGTTCATCAAAGTTTTTGTAACAAATAATGTGCTTTTTCATATTCCAGTTATCATCAATCCAATGACATGCAACAGTTAAATAATCATAGTTATTAGGACTGCGACCTATATAAGAAGTGAGAAACTTGACAATTTAAGTAGTAAACTAAACGCGTAAATATTGAAGATCTTCACTTGAAACTTAAAATATCATTTCTAATGGTAGTTCTAGGAAAGCCTTTAAAAGCAGAGTTATATGTACCTTATATATAACGCAGAAAACCGGGCTAGAAAGAGAACGAAAATGTAAGCCACATACAACGACCATTTTATCTATATTTTTGCGATATTTGGCCTTGTCATATGAAAGTACACCTCCCACCGTATGGTTTATTTGTTGTTGGATAAAATTGGAACCCCTAAACGCAGTAGGTTTATCAGGATTCAGGCCAAGACCAGCCTCCGCCTAACTTTATCCCACTCCTTTTTGTGATTGTTTTTCATGTGTCTACTGGTGCAAGAGCTTTTGTTTCTGTTAAAGCTCCTCACAATGCATTTTTCGGAAAATACAATTTTTTTGTTTTCTTTTGCTCTTTTTTACACATGTCTCTATCTTATTCGTTTATAGCCGTATCAACAGCGTGTATACTTCACGGTTTTTGTCTTATTGAATGGTTGTTTTCAAAGGGTTTAATAGAAACAGTTTTCAGGTGTTTTATAGATCATATTCTTAGTTAAATTGCCTGTATGAAAAATCCAATCAAGCTTAAAGAGCCGCATATGTATTCAGCCAATAATATACTTTTGGCGCGGAAACGTATTTGACACATGCATCAAACTATAATGTACTACCCCACTTGTGGGATTACACTAGGTATGTTATATCAAACTATCATGTCTTTAGAAAATTTCCGGTTCCGTAACAGATAAAGGAATATTATTACTGATACCAGTTATTGTTCCTTTAGGTTATCGTTATAACTAATCTAGTAAAAAGGTAATTAGATCATGGTCTTAAGAAGCAGTCGAAAGTAATTAGAAGAACATATTAAGCCAGTATATCCAAGTGGAGTTGGATCATGTATATACTGCAAAAGTGCTCAAATCCAAGTAGGAAACCTACTTAATTAAAAGAACACTATTACAATATTATTGATTTTGTCTCAAACAAGAGTTCAAATCCTAAGCAACATAGTTGGAGATATCCCAAAGTAGAAGAAGCATGATCTTCATAACATGATAGAAATTAACGTGGTTCATTTGTTCATGCCAGTGGCGCTTTTCGCGGCATCAGCTGCTTTTAGAGTTGTGGCCTTCACTTGCTGCCCCGTCTAAATCAATATCACCAAAATACAAAAGATCATCATTACTACTAGTAAATAAAGTTTAGAAGAATGAGAATTTGTTGCAATAGATAATATATATAGGACCAATTTATGTTGGTTTAACTGAATCCATTACTTTCAACTCGCTAACCTAGATCCTATAATTAAAATTAAAATTCGATCATGTCTGATCGATACAAATAATAATTCAGAATGTCCGAACCTGTTGCACGGTTTCCTTGGTAGACTCCGCAGCACTCCCAGCCTTCTCTATCAATTGACTAGCCTTTTCCTGATGCATAACAATATCACAAGTGTTATATATGATATAAGAAGTAGTAGGAAAAATCATTTTTCATCGCTTACATACGTGCGTCAATTGCAGTGGCGTATGCAGAATTTTCACTAGTGGTGCCACCATTTAGGGGAGTGAGCAAATGAATAAATCACTATAGGGATTTTGAGGCTATGAGTCAAAGCTTTCCAACGATCTGTGCCCACTTCCCACGGGGTTTTTAATTTAAGTGCCCGTTTCTTTTAGGATTTAAATGAAAGTGTAAGAGAGAAAAAATAAGTGTATGAGTTTGAACCGCAACCTCTCACACGACCACCAAGACAGTGCACAGCTTTGTTTACAAGCAGTGTCCTTTAATTTAAGTATTTCTTCTTCTATTTTCGTTATATATATATATATAGTAAAATAAAAAATCAACGTAGCAGTGTCACGGGACACCCCTCGGCGTAAACCACCCTTAGTCAATTGCACGAAAGAACATTTGATATTTTTTTATGTGTACGGTTTACAAAATTTTCTGACACAACTAATTTAAATTTGTGCCAGCTAGTTCCACTGAGAGAGGTAAAAACATTCATTAACAAGAAATTATCTAATCCAACAACTCAAACATAAAAGTTCTAATTAAGAATGAACGGATCTTAACCATCCTACCACACAACTTAGCAGCTGAAATCACGTATAATATACAGAAGATCAAAAGAGCTTCTTTTAATTTCTTAGGTCAAGAAAAATGCTAAAGTTGATTATTTAGCTTCTAACACGTTAGGAAGGATAGAGAGAGAGAGAGAGAGACTTCTATTACTAGAAGTTAAAGAAAAAGGGGAATCGCAGAAGAAATTTCATGGTTTTCCCTTCAAATGGGTTGGTCTTTAATTTTTTTTCTACAAACGGTTTGGTCTTTAATTTTTGTCCTTCAAAATCAAACTTATGCCCAGTAAGACATGAGTTTATTAAGGACGCGGTGATGCGAAAATATTAACGTGTGCCCCCGAAAAAGTTATTATTTGCCTTGAGTGGTAAAATTAAAAACCAGCACAAAAATAGGCTAAAAGTGCAAATGACCCGAAATCGCATAAGCACTGCAGACCTGGGCTTGGCCCTGAGCTTGGCCAGCGTGGTAGTTTTCCTTCGCTTGCGGCACCATCTAAATCAATATCACCAAACAGAAAAGATATTAGTAAATAATTAGTAGAAAGATAATTATTGTAATGGCTAATATATATAAGACCAATTTGTGTAGGCTCAATTGAATTCATTACTTTTAACTTGTTGATCTAGATCCTCTAGTTAAATTTACAATTTGATCATGTTTGATCAATACAAATAATAATTAAGAATGTCCGAACCTCTTGTATTGTTTCCCTGGTAGATTGCAGAGTATTCCCTGCTTTTTCCATCAACTGACTACCCTTTTCCTGATGCATAACAATATCACCAGTGTTATCTATGATAAAGAAAGTAATACCTAAAATCATTTTCATCTCTTACTTACGTACGTCGGTTGCCCGATAGAATATTTGATTTTTTTTTTTTTTTTTTTTTTTAATGTTTTACGCGTTTGGTATACAAAATTTACAGGCACAAATTAAAATTTGTGCTAGATAAGTCCACTAAGACAAGAAAGACCTTCCTTAACAAGAAATTATCTAATCCAACGACTCAAATATAAAAGTTTTACTTAAGAATGAAGGTAGCTTAACCATTCTATCACAACTTAGTAGAGATGGAATAACATAGAACATACAGAAGATTAAAAGAGACCTTTTTAATTTCTAATGTCAAGAAAAATGCAAAAGGTGATTATTTAGCATCTAACTCGTTGCGAAGGATATCTATAAAACTAAGATTGGGACCATCATATATAACACACACTCACTCCTATTACTAGAAATTAAAGAAAAAGGGAAATCGTATGAGTAATGCAGACCTGAGCTTGGCCCTGAGCTTTGCCAACTTGGTGGGCTATTTTCGAAGTATCCATAATTTGCTCTTGAACTAGGAATAATAGTGTACAATTGCTTTGAATTGCTTATGGATGTGTGTAATTGTTTTACAAAGACTCTGTATTTAGAGATCTTTAAGCTCAACCAATGCCGACGTCTATAAAGGTAAGTGGTAACATACATTCTTGGCCACAAGAATAGGACGAGGTTGAGAACCCGTGACCGACACATGAGATATTATGTGAATCTTAGTTGATACTTCCGCCAGTCCATTTTAGTTATCGTGCTTATAAAAAATAACTGGTTCAAAATAGTTGTCGTTTTAGAAAATCAAGATAATATTAATTATTAGTTTCTACCTTTACACTCCTCAATAGATGTGGAGAAAGATTAATGTGATCAAATAAAGAGTAGTATTATATTGAGATCAAAGAATAAATAAGAATAGTTTACTCAAATTATCTTTTTAATTAATATTTTTTAAAGGGCGTGTAAAAGGAAAACATAACAAAGATATTTCAACGTAGGTGTATCATATTGAAAATATAAAGATATTTTGTACAATTGATATAGTTCATTTATTGACCCTCCCTAGGTCTTATTTTAATATTTGTTTTAAATTTTATTTCATTGGTATGTTTGATCTGAGAAAATTAAAACAAAAAAGAGTCTGTTATAAAGAATATACTTAACTAGTAAATTTGTCCGCGCTTTGCACGATTATGAGAATAATTAAAAAAAAAAGTGATTTTACTAAGATGGAATAGTTTTTAAAATTTTACGGACAAAGTTTAATTTCATGAATCAATTAAATAAAAGAAATCAATATTGTAACTTTGTCGACATGATCCATTCACGGAGGTTACATTTGATAAAGTTGAAAAATTGAGCATTAGAGGTCTTTATGCTTATGTATGTCCTTTCGCCTTCTCTTCCTGCTAATTTTTTTTTTTAAAAAAAGGAAACGTAAATTGACTTTTATAATCTAGAAAATAGTATCAAGAATCTTATATTCCAATATATATAATCATAACTTGAAAAAATGTTGAGCTTGACAAAAACAATTTCTGGAACACCAAGTACGCAGTGCTCTCTTGACCATATTAAAAATGAATATTATAATCCATCTATTTTAACTTATCAGTGAACCAAATAGCCCCCATAAGTACAACTATCTATTTTCACATAGCATGATGTTTGGGTGACCACATAAGCACGCCAATAAAACGAAAAATGAAATTATTTACCAATGGAGAATGACATAAGCTATAAGTCATAAAATTAAATTTGTTAGTTCTATTGCAATTTTTGCACTAGGATTTCATCCCTCATAGCTGATTTTGTTGCAAAAATAACGACTGAAGTGGTTAAAACACCCCCAAACTTGGCGCAAATTATTACTTTCATCCCCGAACTATGCCTAGTACTAAAAACACCCCTGTGCTTGGATAAGTGAATTTAAAAACGCCTCCGAGCTCATAAGCTGTAACAACGTGTGTTCACACGTTGTCTAGGTGGACTTTTTATCCGACGTGTTATCCACGTAGGCTAATTAAAATAATTTTATATTCTTGTATATACACACACTAATTAAAACATTAAAATAAAAAAATGGTGAAATCAACTAAAACACCATAATAGAAAAACCCACCCGGTAATTTATCCGAATTCTCCCGGTTCCCTCTCAAATCCCTCTTCCATTCCTCTTCGATTTACATAGAAATCTTAGGGTTCTAGTCTAGCAAACCGATAATTTTCATTTCTTTGTATTGCTGCTATACTTGTAAAATTATATGGAACAAACCCAGCAAAATTACATAGAACAAACCCGGAAAAATTATACTAAAATTAAACCTTTTAAATATCAACAAATAAAAATGCATACAACCAACCCAACAAAATAAGCTAGTCATACATTATAGCTTTTACAACCCCAAAATCTCCTTCCGGGATTGTCATCTGATAATGAAATTCTTAAATTGTCGATACCCACATTTTAAATTTAGCCATCAAGAGAATAGAGACAAAAACCTACAAATATGTCTAAGAATTAGCAATTAAAGGAAAATGTCAAGAAGAAAATTTGAGTTAGAACTTGGGGTGTGTTTTAATGGAGGAACACTTAAATGGAGAAGAATGGGCCTTTTTACCCTTTGGGTTGGGATTAAAAATAAAAGAATATGTAAAAATTTTGGCTGCTTATGTGGCACTTTTTTTTTTTTTAAGTTTTCACGTGCATAATAGAGGTTGAGACCACTTGCTAAGCCATGTGGCAGCTCGGGGGTGTTCTTAAACTCACTTATCCAGGTGTAGGGTTTTTTTTAGTACTAGGCATAGTTCGGGGACAAAAGTAATAATCCGTGCCAAGTTTGAGGACGTTTTTGTATACATGGAAAAGTAAAGCTGGACACATGGCAAAATGAAAGTGGAACACGTAGCGGATGGAGTCTTTTCTTTTTTTCTTTTTTTTTTTAAGCAAAACCAATCAGCCTGATGCTGTTGGATTTTATTAAAAAATAATCAAAGATATTTACAGAACAAAAAGAAAGAAATCTAAAAAAAAAACTATACTACTCTATCCTAGAAAATGAAAGTAAAGTCTAAGCCTTGTTTGAACAGCCAAGTGTAACAATGAAGAAATTGCAAACAAGAACACTCCTTTTTTGGATTGATGCCATTATCAGTCACCTCAAGCTCTCACTAGGTGCTATGGTATCTAATCTCACTTAAAATCTTTCAAGAAGAGGTGTGGTATGAAGCTCCTCATGGTTCTTTGTCCCTTGCTGTGCAATATCACTGATCAATCTTACACATGAAGTTATGTTGAATGTTTGTAGCTGGATTAGGTAACTAAGGAGATCCTGTTAGTAGGATGAACATTTCTGTTAATACCACACACTAACAAGGGTGACCTTAGTCATCCAACCAAGACTACAACAATCAGATAAAACTGTTATCATGAACCTTTACTTCCTTGTGAAACTAAATCATGTGTCATCAGTTGTTGGCATGTATATAGAGATCAATGCGCATATGAAATCAGTCTGGTTCTCTATTTCTATAGATCTTGCTTCTAAAGTTAGGCATCATCATCTTATCACTATTGAGAATCTTTTTTGCACCTGTTGGCAACTCAGCAAATGACTGAAAATGAACTGTACCTGCAAAATCAAAAACCAAGTTAGTTAAAAAATCAGCAAGTGCATTGCCTTCCCTAAGGATATGAGCAAACTGCACTTGTCCCTTGTTCCTCCAAAAGTTGATCTTACTAACTTACATGGAATCTCACATATTCCTTGAATAATGTTTATCATGGACAGAGAATCTGATTCAATCATTACAGGCACCAGATCATTTTTAATACAGAATTCAATTCCATCCAATATAGCTACAGATTCTGCTGTGATGTTAGTTGTATCTGCTATTCTTCTTGCCCCAGCATATATCAGGTTTCCAACCTCATCTCTAATGCAGAAAATAGCTGAACTCAACCCTGGATTACCCCTAGAGGCCTCATCTGTATTGCACTTGAACTAGCCAGCATCAGGAAACTTCCATTGCACCATCTTATATCCTATTCTAGGCCTGTAATCCTCCAAATATTTCACCATGTGAGGCCAATCATGTAGAATATTTCTCAGCCAAGGATATAATGTCTTCACCAGTTGTTGAAGATTGTAGTTGATCCCATTTATCACCTTTATTTTATTCATCTTACCCCCATGCATGATAGTATTTCTTCTCTTCCATAATTGCCACGGCATATGAATCTTTGGTGCGACTGCGTTAATTCGACTTGAGTTTTGTAGGACCTTGCATATATCACCATTGCACTATTGTACGATGAATCGAATCCTTGGAACAATTATCCCCACGTAACATTGTAATATTGCTAAATTTCTGCTTTGCAAATTCACTTGTTAGGAATAGATGTTGAATTGTCTCCTCGATGAGGGTTCGGACAACATCTACATCTAGATACAATGCGATATTCATTCTCTTTAGTACATCATCCCTTTGGTATTTTGAACTTCCACAATCTCCAAAGGAAGAATGATATTTTGAATGGAACTCCTTTGAACCACAATTTTGGAAAGTGAGTGATGTTTGAGCCTTTTTCTGAGCAAATTCCAAGCACTCCTACGGTGAAATCTCCGTAGTACTAGCCATCCACCAGGCTTTATCTTTCTCCTCTGAATGCTCCACTATACTCAACTCTTGTAGGATATGATCACACACATTACTTGGCAGCTTGTTATGCAATTTGTACATCCCAGCCTTTTGCATTCATAAAGTATGATACTTCTTCAATCTTTGGTGTCAATCGAAAATCGGAGGTATTACTGTTTGAGTGAACCAAGTTTAGTCCAATTATCTTCCCATACATCACATGCTCCATTTCTAGGTTCCCACCATATACGTTGATCCACGATCCCTTGCTTCTAGCATTCTTTTCCACACTTGTGATCCACCTTTCCACCGCACTTCGTAGGCTTCTTTTTCTTGCAATATTTATTCCACATGAAGGCTGACCATAATGTATTTGATGTTCTAAATCTCCACCATAATTTGGCAAATAGGGCCTTAGACACATCATCTAGAGATCTGAATCCTAATCCTCCTTCTTCTTTTGGTAAACAAACCTTGTCCCAAGAGGACCAATGCCTGCTTTTACCTTCTTCTTTAGTACTCCAGTAAAACCTTGCAAAGATTTTATGAAGCTCATTAATGGTATATTTTGTGGGAACAACATTGTGACAAAGATGTAAATTGGAATACTCGAAGCACACTATTGATAGAAGCTGCTTTTCCACCAAAAGAGAGCAATTTTCCTTTCCAATTTTGCAGCTTGTTTTTCACCTTCTTGATAAGGTCATTGTAATATACCTTTTTCCTCCTTGAATGAAATATAGGGCATCCCAAGTATTTTAATGGAAATTGATCCCTTTTAAAGCCTGTAATATGCTCCACTGTTAAGACGGTGCACCGAAATCTTGTGATGCATATAAAAGCACTCTTGCCTTTATTGATCGGTGACACGAAATTGCCTCATAATCCTGGTATCTTCATAATTCTCTTCAATGACACCCTGCCGGAGATGCAAATATTATAGTATCATCTGCATAAGCCGGATGATTGATATTTTGACTCCATTTAGGCATGCCATAGCCCACATACTCGGCATTGTCAAATTCTCGCATTTAGAGCTCTTGATAACACCTCTGCGATAAGATGAAAGTGCGGTGAAAGTGGATCACCTTGTTTGACACCCCTGATTGAATGGAAAAATCCTTTGGCCTAACCATTGAAAAGGATGGAATAACAGTTATTTGCAATCAACCTCCAAATCATGTCAATGAATTGGCTAGCAAATCCCATTCTGTTGTGTACCTTTATCAAATATGACCAAGATACTCTATCATAGGCCTTTTCCATGTCCAATTTGATCACTACATTTCTTTGGTTTGCCCCTTTTTCGGATGTCTATCACTATTTCTTGTGCCAATAGCACATTCTCAATAATGCTCCTCCCTTGTACAAAACCTGCTTGATTAATAGATATCAACTCTGGTAGCACAGCTTCCAATCTATCATGAACCACTCTGGACATCACTTTGTTGATAAAATTACTTAAACTTATAGGCCTTAAGTCTGAGTAACTTTGAACCAACTCCTTCTTTGGTAGTAGAACAAGATTTGTGTGAGTAACTGACTTTGGAAGAGTATGACCCTGAAAGAAAGCCACCACCATCTTGTATACATCCAAGCTGATAATGTCCCAACATGTCTGATAGAAGATTCCAGGAAAACCATCAGGTCCACTAGCACTTGATCCACTAAGGTTGAAAACAGCTTTTTTGACTTCTTCAACACTAGGCATTTGACACAGTAGATCATTTCTATTTTGATCAATCAAAACAGGAATGTGAGATAACAAATTTTCATCTCCAATTAATTCTTCTTGTGAAAATTGTTGAGAATAAAAATGCACAGCCTCATCTGCCATTTGGCCATCATCCTCAATCCATGAACCATCTGAATTTTGAATTCTTTTGATCTGCAGTTTCTTCCTTCTTCCCTTTACTAGATTATGGAAAAATCTAGTATTTTTGTCTCCATCTACAAACCAATCCAGGGTCTTTTCGATTTTTGTCTCGGTACTCTTCTTCATAATGCAAATATCTTTTAGTCTCGGCTGAGCTTTTGCAAAACCATTCTATTTACTTGGCTTGGATTTTCTTCAAATAACTCTTCCTTTAATCTCACTATTTCCTCCCTTATGATGTGTGTTTGCTTGAATATATCCCCAAACACTTCCTATGTTGCTCCATTTGGATAACACTGAATTTTCCTTTTTCATCTTGCTTTTGAAGTTTATGAAAGGATCCTCATGTTCCCAAGTGGACCAATTCGAAACATCGTATCCGGGGAAAGATGCATGTTCTATCCAAAAATGATAGAAATTTAAAAGGTCGGACCTGATTCTGATGCTTATCACCATAGGTACACAGAAGTGGAGCATGATCTGATCCAGTCCTTACAAGATGTTCCACTTCAATATTTCCAAAGTTGTTCAGAAGCAGTGAATTCACCAACATCCTATCCAATCTCTCAAAAATGCATGCTTCATATACTCTTCCATTCCACCAAGTGAATGGACTTCCCTTAAAGTTTACCTCTTCAAGATCACAGGAGTTTATGCAAAAAGCAAAGTCTTCTACATCCTGAGGTTGAATAGGAATACCCCCTATCTTTTCTTCATCATTCAGAACCACATTGAAATCTCCTCCTATTAACCAGGAACAAGATAAGGTATTGGAAAGATGATAGATATCCTCCCACAACTCTAGCCTTTCAGAAGCACTACATTTAGCATATACTAAAGTAGTAATAAGATGCTGATTCAAATCTTGTAAAAACAGCTTCAAAGTAATCTGCTGAGGGGAATCCATCAGAAATTCTACATCTATATTATTAGCCACAAAGTACCAGATTTTACCATTACAGTTGGCATTAGCTAAGCACATACCCAACCTCCTCCTATAATGGTTTATTGTCCTGATATGTTGAAATGGTTCCATGAGAGTAATCAAAAAGAATTTGTGATGTCTGTTTAACATTTGTAACCTATGAAAGGCTTTTTGTGTCTTCACTGACCTAAT
The DNA here is from genome assembly GCF_029784015.1 of Lycium ferocissimum. Lineage (NCBI taxonomy): Eukaryota > Viridiplantae > Streptophyta > Magnoliopsida > Solanales > Solanaceae > Lycium > Lycium ferocissimum. Next base: position 15,848,782 of record NC_081352.1, read on the forward strand.
GTTCCAAATGAATGATTTTAACATAATTTAACATTAGATTTAGTAGCATTCCTCTTTGGGACCACCCTGAGTGGAATTTGCTTGTCAATAGCATTTTTTCTTTCTTCTTCCGACCCCTTATTGTTAGACTTGCTATTAGGAGATATATCCATATTGTTTAAGAATGTTTTCCTTATTTTGCTTAATATTCTCCTCCTTGTCTTCTTTATGGAGATCTCTAACATCCTCCTCTACTTCCAAGACATCTATATTATGAGAGATCAGGTCATGTAGCTCTTTGACTGGGGAAGACTTTCTACAAAATGTCACCTGTTGATGCTCAGTATGTGAAATCACCATTGCCTTTTCTGAGGAAGAATGATCTGGTGGATCTGCATCTTGCTCCACATACATCTGCTCCTTCATCTTGTCACTTGGCATCTACATAAACTTGTTGCCTCTATTAATTGCACATTTTCCTGCACTTTTCCTTCTCTTTGCACAGGACTATGAATTATCACTGAGGGAGAACCCTCTGTAGCCTCTTTAACTCCATCTAATCCTGTATCATTAACAACCACATGTTCATCATGATCAGGATGAACATCATGTTTTTGCACCTCTTCTTTGTCTGGAACATCTACTTGCCTCAAACCAGTTCCCTTTTCTGCTGTATTGTTGCCAGCATGATTTCCTTCAAATGATTCATCCACTATCCTTTTTACTAGATTCTCCATCGAGTATTACCTTGTTCTCCATCTTCTGTTGCCTTTCTCCCGTATTCGGTTCCTTTTCCTCCACCTTATCGGCCCATGAGCTATGAATTTCTTCCTCCTTTCCGAGTAATGCTGGCATCACTTCCGATCTATTTTGACCTTGTGTGGAAACTTGATTAGTGTTATCCACAATTGTTTGTTCCATATCCGCATTATTCGGCCCTAGTCTCCACGATTACTTTGATCATCCTTGTTGCCATTTGCATTAGAATTCTCCCCTGCTGCTGTGGATGTGCTTGTACTTGTTATCTCACCTTCCTCCACAGTGTTTAAAACATCAAATTTGTTTTGCACCATCACTTGTACTTTGCCGAATCAAAGCATTATTCTTTGCGTCGACATTCTCAATTTGCTTTCATTCACCTTATCGAAGTGTTATATTTTGGGACAAACTTTCATCATATGATAATTCTGCCATGATACCATCTACGTGCTCTTATGCTTTCCTTTATCACGAATAGTTTGTTCCTCTTGATTTCCGTATTTCTATTCTTTCAACCCCTTTTTATCTAAGCCTCTATCTCTAGAATGGCCTCAATCTTACATTCCGACATCATTGTTTTCTTCAATTCTTGCTTATGGATGAAGGATTCTGTTTACAATAAAGTCTTTTTGTAGAAGCCATAGTAAACAAAGATTCTTTGACAAAGAAAGTAGGTAATAAGTTTGGAAAAGGCCATTTGAGATGTTTCTTCAATTTAAACTTAGAATCATAGATAAGGGCCTGTGTGTGGATAAGTAAAACCATCTTTAGCCTTAATAATATTTTAGACGTAAGGTTGATAAAATCCATTATTGAATTTTGTCTTGGCCTAAATAAACCTTTATAGTCTTCCTTTTAAGCCACATTGTAATGGTATAATGTCCTTTGTATCCATGTTGAAGGTCTTCCAATATCTCCTTCTTTTGATTTGAGCCTCGGAAACTTAGGAATAATATACGTTAGATTCTTCCTAGGTATAGATCAATCTATTTGGACCTTGACTCGTTAAGGTATTGACAAGAAAGTAGGCCGAGTCTTGCTTATGGTTGCCAAGTCCTGTTTATGGTTGCCAAGTCCTTGTAAAGCTTTCCAACGGCGAAGCCATAGTAAACAAAGATTCTTTGACAAAGAAAGTAGGTAATAAGTTTGGAAAAGAAATCCACGCCATTGCCTGAGATGTTTCTTCATCTACTTTAAACTTAGAATCATAGATAAGGGGCCTCATCTGATAAGTAAAACCATCTTTAGCCTTCAAATAATATGTACCTTTAGACGTAAGGTTGATAAAATCTTCCATTAGTGAGCATCTGATCAATACATGTCTTGGCCTAAATAAACCAACCTTATAGTCTCCTTTTAAGCCACATTGTGATGGTATAATGTTGCGTAGTTCTTCCAACTCCAACCATCCATGAGAAAACTTGCCTATTCTTTTGCATGTTGAAGGTCTTCCAATATCTCCATTCTTTTGATTTGAGCCTCGGTCCACTTCACCATTGGAATACCATCAATATACGTTAGATTCTTCCTAGGTATAGGCTCACATTCTGCTTTATTGCTGTACAGACTTCCTCTCTACCCGTTAAGGTATTGACAAAGCTTTTTGAAGAAGTAGGGTATGTAGAAGGGTTTATGTTAGGGTTTGAAGAATTAGGGTTTGGTTGAGATGAAGATGAAGGGGGCAGGTTGGATTGAGGTAGGGGTGGAAATATGATTGAGGAGTTTAGAGGGAGAGGCTGGTCAGCCGCTGACGACGGCTGACCAGTGGCCGGAATGGCTATGTTACGGCTAGGTTAGGGTTTGTAGTATTAGGGTTTGCATGAAATTTGAGGAGAGAGAAGAGAGCGTTTTAGGTAAGATGTGAATGTAGAGGATGGAGTCATACAGTGCTGTGTCGATTAATTTGTCGAGGAGAAAGGATCTCGTGAGGTCTCGGATCAAGTATTACGAAGCAGTTGGTATGGGTAATTTAAGAGAAGTTAACGTTATATAACCGGTCCAGATTCAAAGCAGATGTTACGTTTTTACATTAAAAGCATAATTTATTGATGATTATTGTTCCTAATTAAGTCGAGTTAGTAGCTCAAGGCCGAGGTTTTGTACTATAAAAGGAGCCTAAAAGCCCATCAAAGGGCATCGAAATACAATTTCTTACACTCATTTATATAATTCAGCCTCAATAATTAGCATACTTTGTTACTCTGAATCAATACTTATTTCTCAAGGCTAAGGCGTGCAAGTGTTCGACCGCAGAAAAACTTATCAAAGAATTCTCTCCGAGGATCATACAGCCCAAGCTTAATTATTTCATTACCGCTTTCTTATTGCCATATTTGCATTTTCATTGTCATATTGTCACTATTATTTGTTTATTAATAACAAATCAACTCACGTATCCTTTACACAACTAACAAGTTTAACTGTACCTTTTTAGGGGTAAACAGTTTGGCGCCCACCGTGGGGCTAAGGATAATTGTAATCATGTTTTATTGCTCTAAGACTGCCTTAGTAACCACTTTCAATTCTGTTAAATCAGGAAATCTAGATTATAGAAAATAACAGAAATCAAGGTGACGATGTGTTAAACAATACTGATGCACGTAACGGGAATCAAGTTGATGGTGTGTTGAATAATGCCAATATGCAAGGGGAAGATCTAGCAACAGGAGATTCAAAGCAAGGAATGATCATACCTTGACTGCTCCTCAGGGATCTAAACACACGGGAAATGACTTGACTCCCAATGACAACGATGACGTGGAGGAAGAAGTAAGAACTGCTGATCCGGGGTTGGCAAAAATCCTTGACTTGTTGGAAAAACAGCAAAATGCCATTGTTGATCTACAAGCAGGTAGTAGTAATGCGGGAGCAAATTTGATGAATCCGACTACAAATCATGGATATGGTAGCATCAACGATCGAGGTGGCAGTACCACACAGGACGTTATGCAGTATTTGGAGGCCCTTTCTAATCGGTTAGAAAAGAATGTGAAAAAGCGATTAATGGCATTTGAGAAAAAATGTCACACCACTAACCTTATTAGGGTGTGATGGCAAACCTTACCTGAGCCGAGCGAACCCTCGACTCTTTACCACGTACAAAATCGCGTCAAACTTTTAAATCAAATAAGATAAAATACATAGTAAAATTTTTTCCTTGAGAAATACTCTTTCGTAGCTTCCAAAGAACAAATCTATAACCGTACAAAACTCAATACATAAACACGGCGATCGACATATCGGTCCGACGAGCCAACTTACGGACAACCAACACCCACGACGCTGTCGCAAAGTCTCTAACATCCATCCGGAAAGCATATCATCAAGAACTCGACTCGACGAACACTCGGGAGCGAGTGGGGCCAACCCCGGTGGAACATCTTCTCGTAATGAGTGCTGCTAATCATCCCGGGGAGTACACAACGCGGCATTAAACGCGGCCCCGGAGAAAGAGGGGTCGATGACGGAATATGTGCGAGTATGTAAGGCATGAAATACAAAAAAATAGATAAATACTTCGGAACAAAAGTACGAGCTGGTACAACGTCGGTATTACCAAAATACTTACTTATCCGAACACGGATCCTTATGTAAGTATACGGGTGTCATAGGACGGAAAAAGTACAAAAAATAGATAAGTCATCCAGTGCGAATACTTACTTTCCAATATACGGACGTGCGCGTGCCGACATCGTACGTCATCATATACATATACACATGTGAGATCCCGGCCTTTTAGTGAGGGACGCGGTAGGCGAGAATCGTTGCGTATGCCAATATCATGTATCACATATGCGTATAACGGACTGCGTACATGCATACTCGTAGAACATTGCGGAACGTGCGACCAGATCCATGAATACATCACATGTACAAATAACGTGTCCCGGCCCTCGGTGAGGGACTCGGTGAATATGTCACATATGCATAACGTGTCCGCCCTCGAGTGAGGGACTCGGTGAATATAATCATATATGCCAACATCAACCGTCGTATGTGCGTGTAACATGTCCGCCCGAGTGAGGGGACTCGGTGGATAACGTGTCCCGCCCCAATAAGGGACTTGGTAGGGGATCCGGTCCCGGATGCGGCGCCGTATCATATAACATGTCCAGCCCTCTACCGGTGGGTCCTCGGTGAACAATGCGGTGGAATGCGCACGAGAACATGTCACGGCCGGGACTCGGTGAAAGGAGACATACTCGGACTTGCGACGGTCGTGAGAAACCATATGCGCACATACCAAAATCCGAAACCATATGCACACGTATCCGGACCGACGGAAGCACACACACACTTACCAACATGCGAAGACTCGATAGAACAATCATACTCGTAGTCGACAACCAAAACATCGAGTTTGAGAAAATATTCCTATCAGAATGTTCGTAGCAAATTATTCATAACAGATTACTCACATCAGGAGCCTTATATCAGATTACATATCCAGATCAAAATACTTTTACTAGAATACTTATATCGGAATATTCATGTCAGAATGCTAATGTCAGAATACTTATATCAAAATACTTACGTCAGAATGCTTATATCAAAATACTTATATCGGAATATTCATATCCGAATGGTCAAAGCAAAACACTTGTATCAGAATTTCCAGATACTTATACCAGAGAATACATACGAATCATAACAAACTCGGAATGATAGCCAAAAGTTTACCCTTAATTATTGTACGAAAATCGGCCAAATAGAGCAATAGTTGGGTCTCGGGAATTGTGGGCCCACCTCGGATCACGTCGAGGTGGCGTACGGAAATTACGGACGTTAAGCTTTATGGAACCACTGTGAAGGTCTTAAAGTAGTTTGGTTCCATTTGTGAAAGTTAAAGATGTTTAAGTTATTTTTCACAAAACATAAAGTATCTAATTCAATTCCATTGAATGAAAAAGGACAAATTTAAGCTCGGTTCTAAGAGTAGAATCATCTCGAGGTTCCAATCATAACCTATCACGTCTAGGACATGCCAAGAGAAAGAAAGGGTAAGCCTTACATACCTTTTCGCTTCTTGCTTTCTCCACATTATTTCATGGGCCATTTGCAAATTCCACTTTTTACCCTTGGCCTTTCTAATATTTCCATACTAGTAATGTTCAAAAGCACGTTCCATAACCACTTGTGCATTAAAATAATTTTTGAAAATGGTCTCGCCCTTAACTTTCCATGACGACTTTGAAATATCCGGACGTGCAAAATACGGCTATAACATCCCTCTCCTTTAGAACATTCGTCCTCGAATGTTCCGGCTTTTATGGGGTTTTGTAGCACTTCGGGTGGGGTTCCTTTATAGTCATTCTTCCTTCCATGTCCATTCTCACGGTACCTTCATTATCAATTCATTCTACTCCTTTCATATATTCTTCTGATACGTCGATATGTTTTAAACTCCGGCCAGAGCTAATAAATTCCTTTCTTAACATTTGAAGATGTTGTGATTCCTTTCTAATATAATATGGTCTCTCCCCCCTTTTATAAAGGAGATTCTTATCATTAATCGACGGTCCTTGGTACCCTCGTCTCTCGACTCGGCGCATAATGTATCGAAATTTTTTTAGTAAATCTTTCTTTCCCCTTTGTGTATGTCATCACAAGACTTAATCATTCGTTTGCTCGCTTCGCATCCCTTGTCATAATCACTATTACTTTAAGCCCACTTATTGAAATCGGTTCTTGAGTCTCCATATTCTTCTCCCGCTCTCTGTATTACCACACTTTATTCTTTTCACGTGCCTATCCTTGAGTTCTTACCCCAATAGTCTCGTACTTTACCGATAGTTTCGTTCGGGGTTTCACTTACAGAGGTTCCCCTCTTCACCTTTTTCTAACACTTTGACCTCTTTCTTTACCATCCACTCACTTACTTTCTTTTTCAAACATCAGAGTATTAAGACTTTCCTATCTTTGGCCTGTAACGAAAATAACGGCTCATCTTCTATCACTTGCACCATTTATTTTCTTACCACCACTCGAGGTTTCGGTATCCTTTACTCGGCGAGGTCTTGTTTGTAGCGCCGGTCGTTAGGACATACGTGTCCACTAATACAACCACAAATGAGGCATCATACGCATTCGTATGTATATACACAGTTATTATCAACTAGCCCACACAATACCTCCAAAACGTCGTTCAAGCTTTGTCTAATTCAAAGGCAGCATACTTTAATCTCTTCTCTAGTACGGCACATCGCGTGCTACGTGGCCTTTATGGCCTCAACCATCTCGTATATCCTAATTTCACTTGGGCTATTCTAATTTTTCATTGTCTCTCACAACTAAATCTTTGAAATTTCTTGCATACTTCCCGGGGGGTCACCGTCACGAAATTGCTCCCGCTTTGAGCACGCTTAACCTCGAAACCTTGGTGGAATTTGTTGCCTTAATCTTTGGTATAATCACGTCCACTTCCTCGTATGTCCTTTACCACGTAATCTGGAGCAAATCAGGTTTTACAGATTCCGGGACATATTCGTAACACGTCCATTCTTGTCAATAACCGTTTTGCCCTTTTCGGTCTTCCATATCCTTCACAAATTCTTATTATTCAAAATACGTACGCGACAAATACCACAATACCTTACGAGCATACGGCTATACATCACATCCCGGCCATCCACTTTCTACTACCCATTTCGGAGTATGAGAACAAATATATCCGGACGTACTCTTTATGGCTCTCGGTCGTCGCTTGCCTTCTTTCGTCGTATGTAAGGCTTACATATGGAATTTAATTTTCCTATGTCTTGGCTCTGTCGCACGATCTATGACGAGAAAAGAAGGTCAACAATCCTAGATGCCCGTAGCCTCCGTTTATAAATGTGGCGCGCTTCGCACCATAAACGGACTCACTGCCGGACACGACTGCGAACAACCCCCAGCACGGACACTCGATGCCACTTTGTCACACCACAACCTTATTAGGGTGTGATGGGCACACCGACCACCTAGAGCCGAGCGAACCCTCAGACTCTTACCACGTACAAAATCGCGTCAAACTTTTTAAATCAAATAAGATGAAATACATAGTAAAATTTTTTCCTCAGAAATACTCTTTCTCGTAGCTTCCAAACCGAACAAACCTATAACCATACAAAACTCAATACATAACACAGACCGACATATCGGCTGACGGATCCGCTTACAGACTGACAACCAACACCACGACGGCATGCTGCAAAGTCTCTAACATCCATCCGGAAAGCATATCATACAAACTCGACTCGGCAACACTCCGGGAGCAAATGGAGCGCCAACCCGGCTACTGGAACATCTTCTGTGACCATGCTGGCCCTAATCATGCAGGAGTACACACGCGGCATGAAACGCGACCCCCGGAGAAGAGAGAGGGGTCGATACGGAATATGTGCGAGTATGTAAGGCATGAAATACGACGAGAATCGTAACGGGAACAAAAGTGCGGAGCTGGGTACAACATCCGAATACCAAAATACTTACTTATCCGACACGGATCATATGTAAGTATACGGGTGTCATAGGACGAGGGAAAAGTACGAGAAAATAGATAAGTCATCGAGTGCCAGAATACTTACTTTCCAATATACGGACCGTGCGTGCCGACGTATCATACGTCGTCGTATACATATACACGTAACGGATCCCGACCCTTTGCACAGTGAGGGACGCGGTAGACGGAATCGTTGCGTATGCCAATATCATGTATCACGTATGCGTATAACGGACTCGTGCATGCATACTCGTAGAACATTGCGGAACGTGCGGCCGATCCATGAATACATCACGTATACGAAATAACGTGTCCGACCCTCGAGTGAGGGACTCGGTGAATATGTCACATATGCATAACGTGTCCCGGCCCTCGAGTGAGGGACTCGGTGAATATAATCATATATGCCAACATCAACCGTCATGTATGCATGTAACATGTCCGACCCGCCGGTGGGGGACTCGGTGGATAACGTGTCCGGCCCTTCAATAAGGGACTCGGTCGAGGGATCCGGTCGGATGCTGGCGCCATCATCGTATAACATGTCCCGGCCCTCTTGGGTGGGTCTCGGTGAACAATGCGGTGGAATGCGCACGAACATGTCACGGCCCGGGACTCGGTGAAAGGAGACATACTCGGACTTGCGCGAGCGAGTCGTGAGAAACCATATGCACACATACCAAAATCCGAAACCATATGCACGCGTATCCGGACAGCAGACGCGCACACACACACCAACATCGAAGACTCAATAGAACAATCATACTCACAATCGTCGACAACCAAAACATCGAGTTACGAGAAAATATTCCTATCGGAATGTTCGTAGCAAATTATTCATAACAGATTACTCACATCAGGAGCCTTATATCAGATTACATATCCAGATCAAAATACTTTTACCCGAATACTTATATCGGAATATTCATGTCAGAATGCTAATGTCAGAATACTTATATCAAAATACTTACGTCGGAATGCTTATATCAAAATACTTATATCGGAATATTCGTATCCAAGATATGGTAAACAAAACAACTTGTATCGGAAATTTCCGGATACTTATACCGAGAGAATACATACGAATCATAACAAACTCGGAATGATAGCCAAAAGTTTACCCTTAATTATTGTACGAAAATCGGCCAAATAGAGCAATACGATTAGGTCTCGGGAATTGTGGGCCCACCTCGGATCACGTCGAGGTGGCGTACGAAATTACGGACGTTAAGCTTTATGGAACCACCTGTGAAGGTCTTAAAGTAGTTTGGTTCCATTTGTGAAAGTTAAAAATGTTTAAGTTATTTTTCCAACAAAACATAAAGTATCTAATTCAATTCCATTGAATGAAAAAGGACCAAATTTAAGCTCGGATTTCTAAGAGTAGAATCATCTCCGAGGTTCCAATCATAACCTATCACATCTAAGACATGCCAAGAGAAAGAAAGGGTAAGCCTTACATACCTTTTCTGCTTCTTAAGCTTCTCCACATTATTTCCATGGGCCATTTTGCAAATTCCACTTTTTACCCTTGGCCTTTCCTAATATTTCCATATTAGTAATGTTCATAAGCAACATTCATAACCACTTGTGCATTAAAATAATTTTTGAAATGGTCTCGCCCTTAACTTTCCATGACGACTTTGAAATATCCAGACGTGCAAAATACGGGCTATAACAAAAAAAGAGTTTAAAGTATTCAATTCCCAGATAGATCAAATTCCAGAGGCACCATCGGAACTAAAGGGGCCAGATGCAAAAAGGTACATTCAATTACCATTTCCACCAAGTGCAGCGCCCAAATTGATCCCGAAAAGATTCAAAATGACGGGACCATAGATCCTCAAGAGCACGTGACTTCATATACATGTGTTGCGAAAGGAAATGATATGGAGCCGGATGAGATTGAGTCCATTTTACTCAAGAAGTCCGGTGAAATGCTGTCCAAAGGAGCGATGACATGGTATTCGCTACTTTCGGAGCATTCTATTCATTCCTTTGAAATGATGGCGTACGCCTTTATCAAGGCACACGCTGGATCAAACAAAGTGTCCGCAAGAAAAGCTTATATTTTTAAGATAGCTCAAGGTGACATGGAGTTCTTTGTGGGAGTTTGTCATAAGGTTCCAAAAGGAACGAATGCTGCTACCAGCTATCCCGAATGAATGGGCAGTAAAGGCATTTACCAAGGGATTAAACCCTAAAAGTTCGAGTGCCTCATTAAAGTTGAAGGAAAACCTATTGGAGAATCCAAATGAAGGATGATCAGTTCGGATTACCGGCCAGGTCAAATAGCCGGAGCCAAAATCATGATAGGCCCGAAAGGAATATCGAATCTGATTCCAGATTTGGGTAAGAGAGCTATAACCCATACGGACAGCAAGAGAAGTTTTGAACAAGACAAGAATGGGGTCAAAACAGTCAGTTTGAGAGACCGAGTCTTAACAAAAAAGGTTATCTGACCCAAGGTAGGTGCGGTTGCAATCCAAATCTGTGATAGTTGATTTTGTCATAAGCAATATTAAAATTCTGAGGCTGTCGGAATATAATTTCAACATAGACTTAGCCAGGTTAGTCGTGGCTATAGATAAGACGAAGGTTCGAAACGACCCAGACCAATGTTGTAACGATCCGTCCGATCGTTATTTAATACTTCATGAACCCATGCCCAATTTAGGTCTATGATCATATATAGTAAGCCCCATGGGGTGTTTAGAGGTTTAATAGTGGGAAAAATCAGTTTCGGGAAGAGTTAAAAGTCATGGGCTCAGGGCAGGAAATGGTCCGCTATAGCGGCCAAGGGACCGCCGCAGCGGTTCCGCTATAGCTAGACTACGTCCGCCGCAACGGACGTGACAGGCTAGTAGGCGCGTTTTCGATACTCAGTTTATATTTCACCCTCCTTTTTAGTAAAATACCCTCCAAGGCTGCTATTAGGTTTTCACAAGAAGAAAAAACCCTTGACACCAAGAGAAAAGGCTTTTCCAACATTCTCCACATCTTTCCCTACAACTATCATCTCTCATGGATTCGGATAAGGGCTAGGAGGGCGAGTAATTCATGGAAATTCAAATAGCTATTCGTCATCGAGGTAGGTTACGGTTTACTTGAGTTAGATTTTGATTAGTGAATCATAAATACATTTAGAGTTGACGGGAGATTGTATGATTAGGTCTTCGGACACGGAGTTTGGATGGATATATTCGTGATTTAATAAAGATTCTGTGTTAATAGTAACTAGGATAACAACGACTGGTTAATTGGGTACTGAGTGCTACTATCGTTGATGTGTATGCGTTACAGAATAGGAAGTGATTAGTTGTCATGGTTAAAAGGGGGTATTTCGTTGTTCATAATATGTAATCCTAGGTATATTTGATTTCTGTATGTATTTTCAAGTATATCAAAATTTTCATATGATTGTCATTCTTGTTAACAAAGAGTATTGCATTGGGAGGATTGGAGGAAGACATAATGGTGCTATGCCCATCAAGGGCATAATTCATGACATTGTTTTCATTTATTGGCATCATTGCATACATTGCATGTGGTTATGAATACATGGAGCAGAAAGTTTGAGTACGTGCCAGTTGTGTTATCCAGTCGTATGGCCGAGTTGGGTTGAATATGAGGTACTATTTGATAGCCAATCATTGGCAGTAATGTAAAGGTAAGTATAACTATATAATGTGGATCCGCGTCCGAGAATATTTTCGGAGGAGATTTTATATCTCGGGTCCGATGAGTATCCGAAACGAGTGGTACATGGACATCATGGGTCCCCTGCAGGTCATGACTACGGAGCAATGACATCAGTTAGCATGTATGTACAACATAATTGGTCCCTTGCATCACATCTGCATTGCATCATATCATAATGCTATGTCCTTATGTTTGTGTGCTATCAGTTTGTTCTATTGCATTGTGCATCTCTTATGAGTTGTTGAAGTTGTGTGAGATGGTGATTATTATGAAGGTAAGTGTAAGAACGAATTTCTAAGTGGTGAGTTTGTCCCATGGGTGCATCCTATCTTAGTAAGTGAACGGGATAGAAAAGCTCTACGGCTAAAAGCTAGGAATTAGATGTTAGTGTAAATGAGGAGAGGAGACTTAATTAATTAGCTTAAGGGAATATGGAATGGAACTTCAATGACTAGTCAGATAACCGGTTTTTCTATGGGGATAAGAGAAGCGAATAACTAGAAGTAGAAAGGTAAGTTCGTGACGGTGTAACACCCTATGTTGGGAGTCTTGAGGGTCGTTGACTTATCTGCTTATCTTATTGACTATATATCGTGTGAGCGAACTAATCTTAGTCGACCTATGATGCTTACCAGTACGTGTAGTGTACAGATACTACTCTTGCTACATCCTCTTTGGGTGTAGATATGTTGCAGGTTTAAGTTGAAGTTTCTTCGTGTGGATTACCATGCATCCTCCTACAGTCTTGCTCATCTCATTCCAGGCAGAGGCTGGGTCATTTATTTTTGTTTATCCTTGTGTAATAGGAGCTCTTGTACCTGTCTAGACTAGATCCCGAGAGTTTTCAGTTTTCTTGTATCAATAACAGAGTCTGTAGGAGCATTTATTTTTAAATATTATGATCCTTAAGAAATTGTTAATTATAAACTGGCTGAATATTGAGTTGGTTGGTAAGGGTTCGCCTACTAGTTAGTAATATGGTAGGTGCCCGCACGGCCTGTAAGTTGGGGTCGCGACAAATGCAATCGGATCCTAGTCACAGAGATATGAGTTTATTTTGCGATTATCATGGAACTTGTAGGCACCGGACCGCTGACTTCAGACATCTCAGGGATGAGGTTGCACAGTTGTTAAAGAATGGTCATTTAAGAGAATTATTGAGTGACAGGGTTAAAGATAATTATAGAAGGAGTAGTGACCCGGTCAAGCAATAGGTTCAGGTTGAACCAGGTCATGTGGTTAAAATGATAATCGATGAATCCAAGGGTTAATTATCAGGGGAAAATGGCAGAAGAGATCGGTGGCTTGAGCGGAACTATGTGTTGCCAATTCCTGAAGAACAAACGAGTGGAGTCTCACCGCGCTTCGAGGCTTTAGTAGTTGTTGTTATGATCAATCAGTGTAGGATTACTGATGTTGTGGTAGATCCTGGCAGTTCATTCAACGTCACTCAATGGGGGTTCATCAAATAACTGACAATAATGGGAGAACTGGAGACATCTATTAAGATAACCGGAGAATTGGTTGGATCGGATAAAGAAGCAAAAAGAGTTATAGAATTGTTAGTTGTCACAGGGGGTATGGAGAAGAATACAAGGTTCCACGTAGTAAATGGGAGCATGGAATGCAAGGTTATATTGGGAAGGTCGTGGATTCAAGCTACGAACGCGGTGCTCACAGCTTCGCCTAAGCAGCTGGAGTTCTGAACATCGGATGGAGTTGAGGTTCGGAGAAAACGTAGTTGAGAAAGTCAAAAAAAAAAAAACAGGAGCTGTTTGAGTTATTTGATCGGATAATGCGAGTGGTTAGAATAAAAATTTGAAAACCCCCAAGGAAAAAGGCGGTAATAGGGTCCAGAAAAAGCTTGTGGAAGTCTTGCCGACCTAACATCATGTTGCAGAAAGCAAGTTGGTCCAAGGTAAGTTATTGTCACGACCCAATTCATGAATCGTGAGGGCACCCACACTAACCCCCGTGGTAGGCGAACCCTTCCCTTACTCTACCATTATTAGAATTAACATGCGGAAGATTAATTAATACAAGCAGTCTCAAATCATATCCCAAATATCTAAAGTACGAAAGTACAAACGAATTCCCAAGAATATGGTCAAGTCATAGTACAAGAGCCACTAAAAAACTACATAAGTCTGAATATAGAAAATATGTAAGTGTTTGAACTACTGTCTCGAAACAGAAAGAAGGGTATCACAAGAGAAGAGTTTTTCGGTCTACGGATCTAGAACATGGCTCGTCCTGGAAACTTAAGTAAGAAGCCTCGAGAATCACTCATGAGTGCTGATGTGGTTCCTCTGACGAACTCTACACTAAAAAGAGTACAGCAAGGTAGTATCAGTACAAACAACTAGTACTGGTAGGTATCATAGGCCGAAAATAATTAGTTCACATATATGAAGAAAGAAATCCACAAGTAGACTTGTAAGCAATCAATGGCAATCACTTAGTATATTCAAGTAAGACTCACAGTAATAGGAACCATACTAGATCTCAATGGTCTACAATCATAACCTAGGCGAAAGCCTCTAATCCATCAAATCCATCAAGTGTTACAAATATCAAAAAACCAAGTCACAACCTAAGGTTAAGCTTCTATACTACAAATATGCCAAGTATTCAGTAATTCCTCAAAGTAAGTCACAACATGAGTACAACCAACGAATCCAATAAATCAATGTCTGATGTGATGATGAGGAATGCAATGCAAATGACATGAATGTTGTGCAATGCAATGGCCAATAACTCAAACCTGTACACACATGTTGTAAGCATTTGTCGCTTCAACAGTCATGACCCATAAGGGACTTACGGTGTTTGGGTACTAGCCACTCCGCACGTACCTCGGATCGTGACTCTGCCACAGCGTCCCCACATACCTCAGATCGATAGCAATAACAATGTTACTTTTATCAAATTAGCCACTCCAGAGCGAATCTCAGATCATGACTCTGCCACTATATCCGATACTGATCTCGGACTATAGCAATAATCATGTTACTTTCATCTTTCTCTTTCTTTCCTTTTCAAAACGTTATCATAACTTTCTCATCAAATTGTTTCCACAACACTTTCATCATGAATGAATGTATGAATGCAAGAATGAGAAATCAAATGAAACCAATGCCAATGAATATGCTATGGCGATCACAAATCACCATAACCCAATTCAATTCCAATGCAATCAATGCTAATGAATATGCTATGGAGATAAAAAGTAAAGAAAAATAAAAAAAAAGAATATGCTACGGAGATCACAAAGCACCATAAGCCAACTCAATTCTTGCATGAATTATCAAACAATCATGGAAACGTATCAAATATTCAATTCCAATTACCACAATACATCTAGCACAACCCACATCACCAAAATCACGTATTCAAATACACCACATGTCAATCAATGCATAAATAGCGACGACAAGCCCACATAATCAGAATGCATACCAACCTAATTGGATCACAACTCCACACTATGTCCAAAGACCTATCATTATTTCCCTGTCAATATCTAACTCCTACATATGCTTCAGTAATTGAAGTCTAACCGAAAGGTAAACCATAACCTACCTCAAAGCCGAGCAAGTGCCACGAACTATCCAACGAGAGTCTTTCCTTTGCGAAGAGCTTCCAAAAAATCGAAGTCTACTTAACGAGTTAATCTACATTAGAAACGGAGACTAACAATACCCATATTGCTACAATACGATTCGAATCGAAAAACCACCTTTAAAAGGGAACCCGGGCCCACACGGGCAAAATAGGAATTTCAAGTAAAACGGTTACCCAACATTTATAGAGTCCAATTCCATCCCCAATCACTAATTCAAACTCAATTTATCATCAGTTTTCTCATTTAGTCAAAATCCCAATTTAAAGAACCCCAATTTCCGTGACTTAGATTCTTGAAGAAAAAGGAAGATTCAAGCCTGGGGACTAGTTACCCATTGATTAGAAGTTAAAACTAGTAAACTTACTCATAAACCCCAAATTAGATAGCACAAAATTTATCAATCCAAAACTAGGGTTTAAAACCCTTCTTCACCAACTATCCCTCTTTATTTCCACCATAGAACCCAACTTAGATCATAAATAAACACAAATTAAATTGAAGTTGACTTACCCAATGAATCCTCAAGCCAAGCATTCCTCAAATCGCCTAATTATTGCTCTAGGTTTTCAATTTCATGTATGGAAGAAATGGGTTCGACATAATGAATATAAAGGTTTTCTGATTCAACGATTTCCGCTTACGTAGAGCATTGTCCGCCTACGCGACTTCGCCTCAGCAGATACTCGTCTGCTAAGGCGGATTTCATTAATGATTTAGCATCTCCGTCGATGTAGAGAATGCTCGCAAGCGCGATAACGCGACTGCAAGAATGACTTCGGAAGTCTTTGAATAGACGACTCAACAAGTACACGCATCTGCTGACTAGGCCTCGCCTGGGTGGGCCCGCAGACGAGGCCAAACAGTAGCAAACTCGACACATCAGAAAACCAGAAAAGATCTAGTTTCCACCAAGTTCACCCAAAATTCTAACTTTCATCCGGGACCTCTCGGATACAAACCAGACATGCATACCAATACTACAACACGCTATGAACTCACCCATGCCCTCGGAATTCCCAATGGAGGTCATCTTGACTCGTTCAACCCCCAAAATCACAAAAACATTTTTCCAACCAAGGACCGAAAATGCTCCTGAGAGCCTTCGGGACAGAACCAACCAGCCCACCAAGTTATAAAGGACTCTCAGAACCTCACGGAATCGACGAAATTCCCAAAAAGATTTGTTTACCCAAAAGTCAACTATTAGTCAAAGGTTTTTCATTTATTCAACTTAAGAGCATCTAAATTCTTCGAATTTCATCACGACTACCCCGACTACCTCATGAACCATACCATTGTCCCTGCAGGTCAAAATCACTCTAATGAGGCTAGGGGAAGGATTAACAAGGGTAAAATGGTAAAATCGCCTAAACAACCAAACAGGTCATTACAATTATAATGTCATGTAAGTTTTCTTTAAGTTCTTACATTTTGATGCAGATAAAAGTTGGTTACCAATGAAGGAATTAAAGTAAGGGAAAGCACATGGAGATTACCCAGAGAATTTTGAAAACACCTGCTCCGCTCTTTTTTTCTTCGACCGGTTTTTATTCCCAAAAAGAAATAAAGTATTTCCGGCAAGGTTTTTAATAAGGCAGCAACATAAAACATGTTACTGTGAATAATGAATTGGAAGTCCATTTTCAAAGGTAGCAAGGTGTCAGGAATGGTTCAATAAACTTTCAGTCGAGAAGATGAGCCACAGCAAGATACTGGGGACTGACGGAGAAAGGGTCATTTGGCGCCAAAGCTTTCAAATCAAGAAGCTAGTGCATTTTTCTTAAGTTTAATATTGTAGAACTGGGGACTGTTGCCCATGCTTTAAGTTGGTTAATCAAAAAACTATATTAGTTTGGTGGACTTATTCCCTGTAGTTCAATGTACAACAAAAGAGGAATTTATCAGTCGAGTAGACTTTTTTCTCTTCAAGTAAAACTGTGATTGAGAGTTGTATATATACTTGAATTATACACAATTTATAAGATATACTTAAGCAAAGAATTTCCAAATGAATTAGAGACGTCTAATTCATCAGCATAACTATAAGGCCTTATTCATGAGAAGAAAATTAAGTCGAAAGGATCATTCCCGACCAATATAGCAAATAAGAAAAATTAGTTGTATCTAAACCCATGAAAATTATTATCCATTTGGAAGAATTTAACCTGAATGATAATATTCATGAATTAGGAATAATATAACCCAAGTAACATTATTCGAAATGAACATGCGAAAACTATTCACCAAATGTAGCAAAGATTTATATATGAAGACACATATGTTTATCAAAAAGTATAGGATTAGGGTTCCTTCATCCTAGAATAAACAAAGATCAGAAGTCGTTTTCAAAAATAAATAAATAAATAAATAAGAGTCAGAAAAAATCACTTGTCTTCGGAAACAAGGCATCCTGGTATGCAGAAGTCAGAAGAACTAACTTGTCTTCAGAAACAAGGCATCTAGGTAAATTTTATATGTTTTCATCTTTTTATTTTGTTTTACATTAAGGTAGAAGATAGCTACCAGAGTGATAAAGATTTAAAAAGAAAAAAAAAGTGTGTTCTATCAAGCATTGTGTTTTTGCAATAAAAAAAGCAAAATGATTCAGAAAATCCATAATTGCAAAACAGTTAGAAGTTAGGAATACACTTTTTGGAAAAGGTCAAAAGGTACAACAAAAGGCGTTATATAAGTTCAAAAACTAAAAGGGTTGCAATGTATCAGCAAGTTACTAGTCTCAAACAAATCACCATTCAGAGCATCCACTGTTCTCATCAAAATTGCAGTAATTATAAAAACTCCTCCTAAGTGATTGCGGTGGAATTAAACTATGGGTTTCTTCTTCAAACCCCTCTAGAATATTCCGCAAGGATAAGCAGGGAGGAACTTGGCAAGTCCATCAGTAGAGATACCAAGAAGACCATCAAGATCAAACCTCTGAAACTGAACTTCTTAAACGTTCTCTTCTTTGGCTGCTACCCAGTAACTTTGCCTTCAATTTTCATTGAGGTAGTAACTTTGCCTTCAATTTTCATTGAGGTTGATACAAGAAGTGCCTATGGGACTGAATGTAGCTAAAGTAAAGAAAAAAAGATGATCACACAAGCACAAAAGCAGAGTGATTACATGGTTGATGAAAACCACTGATGCAAAGTTATGTTAGTCATTAGAAACTAAGGATACACTCAAGGATCGGAGAAACCGATCTAGCCATACTACAAACCCGTGAAAGGGACCGGCAAGTTCAGTCCCATGGTCTACCCGGATTTAAATTCAAAACATGGAAAATTCCATAAAAACCAACTATTGTCCGAAATAAAAAAGAGTGGGGGAGGGGGGGAGGGGAGGGATTAAAACAACAATTCTATTATAAAATTTAAGAGCAAGTACGATGGCTAAGTATTTGGAGCAACTCCAGCAGCAAGTGGTGAGTCAGAATCCTCTCTCCTCGGTCCATTCTCCTCAGGTTCCTGAATATCTTCGAGAGCTATCTCTGCAGCTTCCAAGTCAATTTCCACCTTAAGCAGTGACGTATGAAGGTCCAAATCAGGGGAACTTGCCTCTTTGAGCATATCTCTTCGGGTTTTTAGAATGGATAAATCACGACAGAGTCATAATTTTTTACATCAGCGTCGAAGGAGATCCCGAGAAACATCAACACTGAAAAGTTAGCCTGGGGCATTATTCAAATCATCCTCAAGCCTAGCTGCTTTATTTTGAAGACCTACGTATGTGGAAGTCTGAATTTGAAGAGAATTCTCCCAGTCTCTTAGTGAGTTAGCCGGATCTTCCAAGCGCATTCTCAAAGAGTCCTAGAGAGAATCAGAGTCTCGAATTTTAGCTTAGAGCCTCTCTACTTCAATCCTTAGGCAGTCGTTGTCCTCTCGGAGTTTGAATTCACCACGGGAGGGAGCAATGGACCATGCAAGTTTGGCAGTGGAGGTAGCAACCACGTGACCCTGAAAGCAGGATAGTTAAAGGATCAACCAAGAACACTAGGACTTACAAAGACATTTATAGGGAGGCAGAATAAAGTTGGCCAGATGAGCCAGTGAAGATTTCAAACTGGCAACCGGAGTTTGGAGCGTGGAGATTAGCTTGAAGTTCTAGCTTCGACCGGTGGAATAAAGCTCATTTGCGATGGTTTGCAAACTGGGGCAGCAGGGTTTTCCGGGCATAATCCGGTGGGAGAAACCTTGGGTTCCCTGGATGCTTTGCTGGAACCATCAGGCAAGGAATCCTTGGGACCACCAACCTGTTACTACTCATCGTCGTATATAAAAACCACCCCGTATTGAGCATCCTATTGTGTTTTTCCCCACGCTTCTATAAGCCAACGTCGGGTCCGAACTCTAGAACCAATTCCTGCCGAGAAAGTAGACATATCCTTTGGCTTACATTTTTGGCTGGAGGAAGCGGCATTAACAATGTTTGACAAGGCTGTTTTTTGAGTGGGGACTTTCTAGGAAGTAGACTTTCTCACAGGGAGGCCTACAAAGAGAGGGTGAGTAAAAAAAAAAAAAAAGAGAAAGAAAGAAGAGACATGAAGCCGTATGCAACTAACAAAATTGAGCTTGGCTTACCGTGATTTTTCCCCTCCACGAATCGGAGGTCATGCTTCTCCAAGATCAGGTCACAATGGGAGTGGCAGCAGTAGTGCAACAACCCATTCTAAAATCTCGACTAAACATTCCGGCTCAACAGGAACCGCTGGAAAATAGAAAGAATACGAAAAAATGTTTGAGTAAAATAAGGAATGGGATAATAATAATAATAATGAGTAAAATAAGGAATGGGATAATAATAATAATAATAATAATAATAATAATAATAATAATAATAATAATAATAAAAGGAACTCCTGTGAAGGGCTTACAAGTATTATTCCACGCATTCGGAAATGGCTCAGGTGTGGAACGATAAAGCTGGCTGGTCCGAATCATCACGAACCTATGAAGCCATCCCCTATCAAATTCATTCTCCGGGTTGATCAGGCAGCGTCTTCCATGAGAAAATAGATGAACTAACCTTCTTCAGAAAACCCGGAGAGCATACAAGTGCATTATATGATCAAGAGAAAATGCAACTCCAGCCTGGTCAGCCAAAAGTTGAATGTAGTAGACCAGGCACCAAATTTGAGGAGCAACCTGACCGATACAAATTCGGTATCGATGGTAGAAGTCTTCAATGATCTTTGGAGCTAGGAGCTTGAAACCTACAACAAAAGGATAGGTGTAAACCATGAAGAATCCGTAAAAGTGATGGTTCATCCTGGCTTCAGTGTTAACTACGGCAATTTCAACTTTGGGTGTGAAGTTACAAACCTCACGAACCCTGGGGATAATGTCAGCAGTTATGAATGAATCAATCTCTTCCACTGATTGTTGTGATCAACGGCGCTAAAATCCTCATGATACTTGAACCCAGTAGGGAGAATATCTAGGTCGTGGAAATTGAGATCAATTTCTTGACTTGTTGGTGAGATTGAGGCTTTCCTAGAATGATGTTCAGGGGATGGAGTGGCATTGTGAGAAGAACGATTGGCAGATAAGGAAGAAGACATTGTAGGATCTTTGCAAAGAAAAACGATGAAGGAAAATATGAAAACAAGGAAGGGTTCAAAGGAGTTTTTTCGTATATGGAAAGAAAAGATTTGATTGAATTTGGGTTTGATCACTTGCCTTATTTAGACACAACAGTGGAAGATGAATTGATTGATATTCTAAGGGACACATTTTTCTATGAACGGAAGCTTTATGTCAATCATTATGAGTGAAAGGTTGCCGGTGTTTCGCAGTAGTAGCATTGAATTCATATTTGACGGTTGCCTTTTTGAATGAACCATCGGGACGATTCGTTTTCCCGCCATAACGAAGGGATGTTTTTGACAAACGTTTCAAATTCACTCCCCGGTCTCACTTTTTCCACCGGGAAGTGGGGGGACTATCTGTATACATGAAAAAAATAAAGCTTGACACATGGCAAAATGAAAGTCGAACATGTGGCGGATGGATTCATGCAGTTCTATGACGATTAATTTGTCCGGGAGAAAGGATATCGTGAGATCCGGATCAAGTATTACGAAGCAGTTGGTACGGGTCATTTACGAGAAGTTAACGTTATATAACTGGTCCAGATTCAAAGCATACGTTACGTTTTTACATTAAAAGAATAATTTATTGGTTATTGTTGCTCCTAATTAAGTCGAGTTAGCAGCTCAAAGCTGAGGTATTGTACTATAAAAGCAGCCTAAAAGCCCACTGTAAAGGGAATCGAAATACAATTTCTTACACTCATTTATGTAATTCAGCCTCTATAATTAGCATACTTTGTTATTCTTTTGTTCCGAATCAATACTTAATTCTCACGGCTAAGGCGTGCCAGTGTTCTACCGCAGGAAAAATTATCAAAGAATTCTCTCCTAAGATCGATCATACATCCCAGGTGTTACGGTTCACTTTTACGCGGGTGCATAAAAGCTACTAAGGTTGTTGGTGCTCTAAATGAATTTTAGTTTTTTTAGAGTCTCCATCTAATTTATTAAGGGAAATTAGGAAAATTGGGTAAAAGGGTTTATTCAAACAAGAAAAAATCCTTTAAAACCACAGTTCGAGATAAAGGTTCTGGTGATCCCCTAGGGAAGGTTTTAAGCTCCCTAGTATTAAGGATCCGTATAATACGGTTGACCTGCGAGCTTCAATGTGTGATCAACGTGATTATTTGCTAAAATATTTCTTTCTTGCAAAACTTGTCATGCTAATCATAAATTCCACTTTTTGGAAAAAATGTCATTTGGGAAGAAGATTTGGTTTAAAATATTTATAAGGGTTCAAACCACTTCATTTCTAGAACAAAACGTACTCAAGATTTCTCCCAAGTAGAGTTGTTAATAACTTAGTCCAAATGATATGATTTTAGTCCTTATAAATTTTACTATTATATAGAAAATAATCGGAGTATATCTCCTCTATAATAATAGTATAGGTTTTGATAAATACAAGTAAAGAAAAGAGTTTACTTATTACTTATTGATCCATTGAAGCTCATTATTCAATCGTATGCTACTCCAAAGCCATCTTAATCCTCAAAACTGTAGCCCAAGTATATTTCTCCTTGTTTTATTGTCTTAAGGTTTGGGCTTTAGGCTAAATGTTTGAAATTTCCTTATGTCCAAATGAATTTAGAAAAGGTCCACTTGTACTTGTCTGAAAATCTGAGTTTTCTGTTTTCGACTTGCTTCAAAAATCAACCCAATTTGTAGTCAATTTGTAGTCCAAAATTTAACGCTTTTATTCCCAGCATTTTACAAACGGGCATATGGCCCAAATCAGTCAAGTTTAAAATCCATTTATAAGCCATGTTATCAATTTTCCAGTTTCATATTTGAAAGATTTGTAAAATCTAAAGTGACCAATGTCATGCTTATAGTAAGAATGTCCAGTTTTGAAAATCATTTGAGAAATTATTTACAACTACACGAATTTCTCAGATCTAATCGCATTCGGGTTTCAATAATAACATATATGTTGTTTATATATACAACTATTATACAAAGAAAGTATATGAATATGTATATATAAAGAAGAGGAGAGTTGGGCTGGGAGGCCTACCTAAGCCCACCAGTTGCCATTTTCACCCATGGTTGGGCCTTCAACAGTTTGTCTTCAAAACGGACTCGATTGAATTAATGAAGTTGGGACTCAAGCCCAACAGGTTTCAAATGGAGAAGATGGCCCAAGTGACCCGTGATGAAGTCCCATGCAAACACAAAAAATTATGGTTAGAGGGTATCTAAATTTAATCACTAATTTAAAATAAACATAAGTATGTAATGCATATAAATTATACGCAAGTGTATATACAACAAGTATACTTTTTAATTAAATAGAAGGGACACAAACCCAAGTGAATAAAATGAAAGGAAAACGGAGACATGCCCAAATTGTATGACATGCAAAAACGAAGGCCCAATATCGAAAATGACATGCAATCTGCTAAAAGGGTGGGCAAGCCCAGTTCAGTGAAAGGCAAACTATACTCCCCTCATATATTACTAAGTGTATAGAAGCCCCACATACACTGTACACCTTGTGTATATCCCTCCATTTTTACCCAACAAGTAAGAAGAAAATACTAAAAGAAAAATAGGTTTGGCTTATAACATTTATGCCATGTATATACCCAGATCATACATGTCATTATTCTCTATTTTTACACCTTTCATGACTCTAATCTAAATTCATTCAAAAAACAGATCAGTTCGTAGTTTTAAGGATCCCAAGGCTCAAACTTGACACATTATCATGGGTGCAGGTCCTTAGTCTCAGATTAATCCAAAGAGGGGTAAGACAGTTTAAAACGAGCACATAGAAAAAGTTTAAGGATCCTAGACCATTATTGATATCATGCAATCGTAAGAATTCAAATTGATCATGAGAAGGTAGTGTGTTCCCTAAAGAATGAAGGTTCATCAATTCAACAAAAAGCAACCTAGAGGCTGTTCTTAAGCTAACTAGGTGAGGCATGATGTCAGGCCTATTAACTACTTGAAGAAAATCATTTTAGATGCAACAAGATGATGTACACTCAAGACTGACACATAGGACTTTTGTAGGGTAAACAGAGTTCAAATAAGACAACTTATCAAAGTATTAGGATCATTTTTAGTTCTGGGAGAAGACTTATCATCACTTGAAATTTCTTATATAAATTCAAGCAAACAGGTTCAGTTTTCACATAAGAGAAGGTACATGATCAACTGGAGACTTCAAAGTTCACATACACAAATTAATACAAGCAAGAGGGGAGGCAAACATAACGAGTTACTTTAAATCTATTTTAACATATAGGGAATCTGGAGACTAGTGAGACTAATATTTAATTCCCATTTGGACTATGGTTAATTAATGAATCAACAGAAGACCAAACCTTTGCACTTAGAGTAAAACAGAATTCAGGCAGTGTGAGCATAGGGTGACATGCTTACATTGAAAAAAGGCATTTAACAGGAAACTGTCATGACCCAATTTACAAGCCGTGAAGGCACTAACTCCCCCGAGTCAGTAAGCCATCCACAAACCCCATTTAAAGCAGGTAAATAAGTATTAAGCGAGGAAATAAGCATACGAATCGATTTATACGAATTTAAGCCTTTACAATCATGAAAAAGTGAATAAGTAATATAACTCCCAAAACCTGGTGTCACTAGTACAAGAACTTTTAAGTTTCGATACAAGTCTAAAGTAACATAATATACACTGTCCGAATAGAAAAGACAAAAATACAAAATAGAAGAGAATCTGATGCTATAGATCTGCGTGCAGCTCTTCCAGACTCTCCGAAATATTCTCTGCCTCGGCTGGTTGAGCATCCTTAAAGCCCGTCAGCACGGATACCGAACTTGCACACAAAAAGGTGTAGCAAGTGTAGCGTGATTACAATATCAACGGTACTCAGCATGCATCGTCGACCGACACGATCCATAATGGAGACGAGGACTAGTCTACGAATTTCCATCACCACACTTAACCGCCATTAGTCCATAGTAATATTAATCAAATAAATCATCTTAACCTCAAGTTATAAGCCTATATGAGAGCTTCAAATCCACAAGTGCCTCAATTAGCCTATGAGCATATAACTCTTCTATCCGTCACATAATATAAATTTGCACTTAAGCGTAAATCAAACAATAACTCAAGTAAATCAAAATCAAAGAATCAATGGTATGATATGATATGCATTATTAGCCACCCCGCACATAGCCAGAGCTGACTTCTTTCTTTTACTTCCTCATCATATGTTTCCACAGTCATTATCATTAATCTTTCCATCAAGATAATCACAAATCCGGCAAAGACCTTGGATTTCCATCAATCTTTCCATTAATCTTACCATCAAGATAATCACAAATCCAGGAAAGACCTCGATTTCCGTTAATTTTTCCATTAATCTTATCATCAAGATAATCACAAATCCGAGAAAGACCTCGGATTTCCATCAATCTTTCCATTAGAATCATATCACGATGTCACGAAAAATATATAATGAAATGCATGTATGAGTGATGAACATGACGATAATCATAAGAGGCGAATAATCAACAACATTCGAAATCAGCAATCAATATCAGTCATCAACATAAATCAAACAATGAAGAATGTATGCAATGCAATGCCATGCAATGCAATGCAAGGCCTTTGTTTTCACTTCCCGATATACACACATTCGAATATTAACGAATCGTGACCCATGAGGGGCTCATGAGGCCCGTATATATCGTAGCTCCAGTAGTTTCCTCGGATCATGGCCTCAATCATATCATATCTCAATAACCTGTCTCATAGCCAATCGGGCTCAAGTGCCAATATAATGTGCCAACATCATCACTCGTCCGGAACAAGATCCCATTGGACTCACAATCATATCCTCAAATCGTATGCATGAATACATGTAAAGCATGAATATGGCATGTATCAAGTCAAGAACTAGTATAAAAGCATGGAATTCATTCTCATGTTCATAATACCATAAAGGCTTCACCTTTTTACTTCTTTTCATTTCAACGAGGATATATGTATGAGTGATATGCACACGAATAGACAAGACAGACAAGTAATAATGATAAGAGACATAAAGTACGGGTATCAGACCCCAATCACATATCCATAAGATCGTACTACTCTATCAACTAGTGCCCAAAGCATGGCATTCAGACCAACTATACAATTAAAATTACGCAAGTACCCACAAACATGAACCCGATAGTCGATACAGGTTCTCCTCACCTCACATGTATCTGAACCCCTTAGTAACCCCGTCACCCACTTATTTAGGTTCATTTTAACTAAACACAACGTTCTAAAAAGAGTGCAAGGTCTCAACATGCCAGAAAAGTAGAAGCCCAAAGTTCAACGATCTCTATGCGACCTTCTTCCTTCTTCAAAACCTCCGAACGATACTGATGTTCAGCCTAAAATACATATATTTATTCATTGTTTGCCTCACATTTTAGTACTTTTAATTGTCTTTTGAGTATTAATTATAATGAGTTATGATTAATATTATATTTTTACTATGTAGGAATAAAGCGGTGTGAAATTTAAGAGATTTGCAGCAAAATTGAATTAAAAGTGGAAAGTTGCGAAATGGATGGAACTCACGTTGAAATTAATAACATAATTGAATGGCTAATGATTAGGTGATGATGATGGTAATGATTGAAGTGCAAAGTAGATGGGAGAATGAAAATAAAGTTAAAGAGACTAAAATTGGAGTGGAATTGGTGGCAGCAAAGTTCAACAAAATTGGAGGTTTCAGACTTTCAGTGCGTGCTGACCGCACGCGTCGCACAGCTATGGCATGGAAAAGAGGCCTCTGAAGTTTATTTCCTGATATGCTTTGCCAGACGCGATACACCAAAGGGCGGTCCGAAATTCAACCCTTCCCAATTTGTTTTGGACTCAGTTATTTTATTTGAGCTTTTTCCTACACCTATAAATATTTCATAAGCCACAATTCTTAAACATCTTTGGCATAAAACACAAGTTTGGAGGCTAGGGTTCCTACGTATATTGTCTTTCTTTTATTTGAACCTTGTTTTATGGGAATTTCTTGATGACAATTGAGATTGAAACTCTTGTTGTGCTTATTTATTGATCGGCATTATTTTTAATCAAGTAAGTTATGGTTATTTTAATTATTCTTGTTCTTCAACGTTTCTCAAGGGAGTAGCTAACCCTAGGACTCGCCTATTTACTTTGTTTAAAACTCGGAAGAGAAAAAACGGGGTTGGGATAGAATAATTAACATGAATTTGGGGGCGTTAACCTTCATCTAATGGAAATTGACCTAGGAGTAGGCGATACCACTTGTAGCCATAGTCGGGTGTTCTTAATGCTCCTAATTGCTGTAGGGATATTCAATTAGGTAGTCTAGTTAATCTTCGGGAGAAGTTAATTTAGAGTCATTATCCGAGGCTAATTAACATAATATTACTATTATCTGCAATTCGTGAAATATATTGGATGGTTACTTGAGAAGTAGTTTCCTTTATTCCATTCTTGTGGCCATTGATCAATTTAATTGCTTTCTAGATTAGATTTTATATTTTCGTATTTTATCAATACCATATCTAAAAACCACCACTGATGCGTTCGTCCTAGCTGTTGTTGGTGATAATTCTTAATCTGCTTAAAAGCCTACATATTGTTCTCTGTGGGATTCGACTCCAACCTTGTTGGGTTACTATATTTGACAACGTCCGCGTTATGCCATTAAAAGGTGTAATTTGAGCGTATCAGATACCAAGCTGGTCAAATATGAGTTATACGTTCGAACACAAGCCTATTGGTACCCATATTGCTATATAAAATCAAAACTTCGAAATAAAGCCCCAAATTAGGATTCTGAAACCAAAAGGGAAAAATAGTAATTTAACCCAGAATCATAATCTTCAGTCTAAATCAGGTCATATACCAAGAATCACCCATCTTTATCCACTAATTCGAGTTCAATTTCCAAAATCCCAAAATTAAGAGCTAGGGTTCAAAACCCTCCAATTTCATCTCTTCAAATCAACATTCTAAGCTTGAATTTCATAAACTAATCTCATGTATAATCATAATTTGAGGTTAGAGGACTTACCCACTTAATTCTCTTTCGAAAGTCTCCCAATTCTTCTCCAAAAACGCTCTCAACACTTTAGGCTTTAGAATGGGGTTTTTAAGGAAAGAACACAATAAAACTCACATTCTGAATAGTGATTAGCGCTCCTGCTAACTTAAGTTCGCTTCATTTCACATGCACCGGCGGACAATTCCTCACCCCAGCAAAGTCCTTACAAATATCTTGGCTCCACACTAGTGGAACCAAGCTCGCTGGGGCGTACGCGCTCCTGCGGGAAAATCATCGTAGGGGCAGACCGGGCCTAATTTCACTGAATCCCGTTCCTGCGAGCCTCCACTCGCTGGAGCGTGTCCGCAGGGGAAAAATTCCCTCGCACCTACGCACAACACCAAAAACCAAAAAAATCTAGTTTTTGACTCTCATTATGAAAAATCCCGAGACTTTCCCGGAACCTCGCCGAACAAACCAAATATGCAAACACATGTAAAAATATGGTACGAACTCACTCACTCTCTTGGAATTCCTCAAAAGTGGTCTCGTTGACCAAGTGAACCCCGAACAGTCAAAAACCAACTTTCCAATCAAATGACCAAAATGCCCCCGAAACCCTCGAGAACCGAACCGAATACAGCACTAGCCTATAACCGACATTCCAAAGCTAATGGAATCAACAGAATTCTTAAAAAGACGCGTTTACCCCCGATGTTGACTTTAGTCAACCAAACACTTAAGAGTTTTCAAAAACCTCATCTCCTCAACCCAAACGCATTCCAACTGCCTCGGGAAACCGTACCGACCAATCCCGCTAATCAAACATACTCAAACAAAGCTAGTAAAAGGGTCAACACGGCTAAAATAGTCAAAACGCTCAAAACGACCTAACCGGTCATTATAGAAGCTCAAACTAGCCAAAAGTTAAGATTTAAATACCTATGTGGTTAGTTAAACTTCAATTTAAATCTCCAACATGACCCTATTATGCTATTTAATGAATGAGACCAACTAAGACACAATAGAGATACTTCCAAATCCAGAATAGCATAAAACAAGGCACTAATATGAACATGCATTTTTTTGACAGCAAAGAGGGACTTGACATATTAAAAGAATGACCCATGCTACTATTTGATCATAGAGGAATTAAAATCAACCAATGTTGCTATCATGGGAAGGACAATATGATGTTTTACCTCATGTGTTTAACAGGTATGCATACTATCACAAATCAAATTTATTCTAAACATGCTAACATAGCATTTGTACTGACCATTAACTTCATCCTTGGTTCAAACAAGAAGTCTATAATTAGTGTGACCTTATCCAACCTAACACACGATACATAAGCTATTATTTCTTTCTAAAATAAAGCATACAATTGACTAAACATGCTTACAAACTAATCACAATTAATAGCAAGCATAAACAACAGGCTAATAACAACAAAATCATAACTAAACTATTGCTTAATATCAACTAAACAAAGCATAAAATTGACCAAACATGCCTACAAACTAATCAATAATAGCAAGCATAAACAATAGGCTAACAATATAACTAAACTACTGCTTAACTATCAACTAAACATTCTTATATACTAATCACAATTAATAGAAGACATCAACAACAGGCTAAAAACATAGCTAAACTAATGCTCAATATCAACTAAAACAGATTAAGATTAAAAAGAAAACTAAAATGGTAAAATATTACCTTTCCTAAATGCAGTCTTTGTCGAGAACGAACTTGGAAGACCTCCTTGCTCCTTAATCTCAAACTCAGCTAAAAAAACAAAAAGAAAAATATTTGAAATTTTAGACTTAACTTGAATAATTAAAGGTCTCGGCAATATCCTAAAACCCTAAGTAATTCAAGTTTTTTCGTGAATTTATGTAATATTCTCTCTGTCCATTTCCAATGGTAGAAATAGGGGTTCATATTTATAGAACTCCAAAACCTCAAAACCCTAATGCCGATTTCGATGTGGGACTTTACAAATTTTTGGGCATGAAGCCCATAGCTCCACATTCAATGGTCGATATTGAGATGAACAAACAAATAGAGGGTCAGATTCAAGCGATTTCCAACGGATCCTTGTTGGTCTCATACGAATCAATGAGGATCAAAGATTTGAATTCGCTTTAAGACAAATTCCTTTGAGGGATTTGTCTCGTTGACCCGTAACACAATAAGAAATAAAAGAAAAAGCAAGAAATTATCGTGTTGAGGTTGTGTTTGGTGAAGAATCAGTGGTTGCAATTAATGCGTTTCCTCTACCGGCTATGCAAAGCCTGAAGACTATTGCTACCTCTGTCACTTTGCCATTATCGGCAAGATGACGTCAACAAGGAGAGAGTAGAGAGGGGTGACCCTGCGGCAGCTAGGGTTTCAACACATACAACCCTTCCTCTCTCTTAAGCGGTCATTTGTTTGCTGAAAAATAGGAAAAGAAAAGGGGTCTTACCCCCTTTAGCCTTAACATTGGGCCGGGTCAGGTCCTTATTAGACCTGGCCTGGCTATTTTAAATGAAAGAAAGAGGGGGAATATATATACGTGTTATACATGTATACACATGTATTTATGTGTGTGTATATAGGAGGGACTTGACATTATTAAAATAAATGGCCGCAATTAAGAATGTCAATTAATTTAAACCACTTAATTACGGTCAAAACATAATTAATTAACCATTTGAACAAACTAACAAGCATCCTTAATTATGCAAATGGACTTAAGTTGCAATATAGCCTTAATTTACTTTAAACCATGAAATTGGTTATTTCAATTATGGCATAATTAGCCCAATCAAACAATTAAAGACTAGTTTTGCAATAATGACCTCAATTAACTTAAGCCATGAATTTGGCTATTTCAATTAAAGCCAAAATTAATCAACAATTGATAATTTCAATTGTGGCCCCAATTAATCATTGAGTGAGAAATTTATGAAATTAACCATAATTAAGTACTTGATTAATTGTGATCAATTCAAGAAATTGCACAAATGCTAATTAAATATGCAAAATTAAGAATTGAGGTAATTAAATGATTAAATCATTTAATTAATCAGATTTCTTGAATTTAACGGAGTAAAGTGCTAGCTAATTTATTTTCTGGAAATTTTAACAATTAAATGAATAATTGTTTTATTACCTTCTTGATTGAATTTAGCGGATGCTCCATATTAATTATAAAAATGTGTATATTAATTTCTAAATGATTTATAATGTCATTGAAGCCATCTTGCCAAATGAAATGGCAAAAATATTATCGGAATAATTTTGACTTGTAAAAATACACATTTCGCTACGTTTGATATCCAAGGACTCTGGGTAATTAAAATAAATTATGAGAGGTCAAAAATTAGGTGTCAACAATTGCCCGTTTGGTGTTCAGGGATGGCGGGACCATCCCTGAGCAGCGAAATTTGACGAACCCTGATTTTTGACTGACCCAACTCCAAACTACTTCTCAATTTATGCAATTTTCAAATATATGGCCGGACCCTATTTTCTATATTTCCTACATATTTCAGGTTACATGAGAATTCAGGCCACTTGTAGTTCGACTCAATTAAACTTCTAAATGCAAATTTAAACAAATCCTGAATTTCCTGACTGTCAAAGCCGGGAGGTCCGGAGTGATTGGTTGGAGTGTGACTGACTCTTTGGTATTGAGTCTGCCTACGTATCCCTAGTATTGGGAATCAAGTCACTCTGCAGTTCGACTCGATAAGAGGAAAAGGATATCCATTATGCGGAATACCTTTGTGTGTGCTAGTATATGCCTAACCGTTCGTGGGAAAATTTAAAGAAAAGTGGATAAAGCGAATAAGCAAGTAAGTAATTTTGTGTGGCTGAGCATGGAGCGGAGCAATCTTCCAAGTCCAGGCCGGAGAGCTTGACTCTCATAGGCACCCTATCTCAACCGGCTGCGTAAGAAAAGGTTCCATGTTTGCTCCGTATGCATCTGGATCTGATGTGATCAGCCTGCTCCATTTGGCGGCTGGCAATCAGCTTTCATCTACTAAGTAACGCTATGGTTGGTTTTGAAAATGAATATTGTGGCCATCCGGCCAAATTTACATCTTTTTGATCCTCGGAGCGAAAACTGCAGTCATCTGACTGGATTTGCATCGCTTTGACCTTCAAAGCGAAAACTGCGATCGTTCGAACGATTTACATCACCGTAGCCCTTTGATTACGTCCGATAATTTGTATGAATGCATGGTCTTTACAACAGTGTTTGAATTAAATGACCCTCTCGGCAAATGATTGAATAAATGGCCCTCTTGGCAATGTTTGTGTGAATGACTCTCTCAGCAATGTTTGTATGAATTCATGGCCTTTACGGCAGTGTTTGAATGAAATGGCCCTCTCGACAAATGTTTGTATAAATGGCCCTCTCGGCAATGTTTGTATGAATGGCCCTCTCGTCAATGCTTGTATGAATGACCCTCTCGTAAAATGTTTGTATGAATGGTCCTCTCAACAATGTTTGTATGAATGGTACTCTCGGCAATATTTGTATGAATGGCCCTCTCGGCATTGTTTGTATGTGTTACACCTCAGAAAATTTCATGTCGTCATGTGGTAGATAGACTAATGCAGGGTGAGATATATATGATGTCCCTAAAAGTAAGAAAGGGTACTTAGCGATTCTAATTAAGATTCCAAAGATATTTGAGGCAAGAGAAAGAAGTTTGTTGAGGAAGGCAAGGTATGAGTCGTGTTTTAGAAGGGATTTGCAAAGTACCGAGTTAATGTAGATTTAATAATGTCTTGAGGAAGATCTATAATGCTCCGTAGATTGTTAATGAAGTATTAAACAAGTGCTAAGAAGATTCCATAAGGATTGGAGATCAAACGAAATGACGAGAGCAAGTTCGGAAAAAAGGTGAGTTATACGACCCATTATACGGTCCGTATAACTTTATACGGTCCGTATAATGGTCCGTATAATAGTCACAATGAGGGGTGATCACTGGAAGCATTATACGGTCACTTATGCGGACCGTATAAAATTATACGGACCGTATAAGTGTCCGTATAATTCACGTCGGGCAGCTTTGTCCATTTTATAAATTTAAGACCCAAAGTTATTATTTTCATTTCTCACCTCCTCCTCACTTGTTGAAACCTCTAGAACTTCTATACCTACTATTAACACAAATTCAAGGGAAAACAAAGATCAAATACCAAAAACTAGTAGAATCAAGTGCAAGAATGCTAACTAGGGTTGATGGAAGCTGGAAATTTCTTTGGAATTGAAGCTAGGGTTTTCTCCAAGTGAAGCATTTCCATCCAAAACCCATTTCTACACAATAAAAGGTGAGTCTTATGTTCATTTCATGCTATTAAGAGTATTGAATGGTTGGAATACTGGGATTATGAAAGGAAGTAGAAAATGGAGTACAAATATACGAATAGTAGAATTTTTGAGTGGTAATTTGATTTGAATCATAGTTCTTGACATGTTATGAGTATAATCTTGTCATGAATGATATTAAAAGTGTTGAAGAAGCATTATATGTGAATGAATATGACGTTGGGTGATAACCATGGTTAGGGATGACTTGAAGAGGGAATTTTGAGAATTGACTAATATCTAGCTTAGCAAGTTTATTGATCATGATATTGCGGATGTTGTTGTTGATGTTTGGGAGTTGTTATATTATACGGAGAAATCTGTAGAAACAAAGGAAGTGCTGCCCAACTTTCGTTAGCCCTTAGTCGCCTTAGTTTAGCTTCAAGTATGTTTCCGGTTATCTAATTTTAGTACGAACTCTCTTGAATGTAGAATCGTGAACTTGGAGGGAAGCGTTTAGTCCGCAAAGTTAGAGAGACATAAAGGTATGTAAGGCTAGTCCCTTCTTCTCTAAGGCATGATTCCTACAACATGACTTGCTTTATCTTTCCATGACTCTCTTATATTCCGTAAACTATAAGTTTATGATTATTAAGAGCTTCTCATGAGATAAAGATAAGAGATGTGTTATGAATATGATAAAGATGATGATGAATTTATGTCTAGAGATTCTAAAGCTTATGATATGGTAGTCTTATGAAGCTAATGATCCTTATATGATTCCTTGATGTTATTCATTGTTGTTAAGCTCACCTTATAATGCTAGTTCCTTGGTGAGATATGATGACCATGACTACTCCATAATGGAATCGGGGGTTTTCGACCTTACGTCACCCCGATAGAGTTGTAGCTTTTACTTGAGTTCTTATGCATGTTTCATGATGAGTATATGATGATGAGTATACACCATGCCTAGATGGCCGGGCAGACACCGCTAAGGCGGGCGGCATATAAACCATGTCTAGATGACATGGGCAGACACCACTAGTAGGTGGCATGAGATGTTTACCTCGGATGCGGGAGGCCCGGACGCGGGCTAATGATAATCACGCTGTAACTATATGGTCGGGCAGTTATATACATATGCTTACATGATATGATGTTGTTTATTATATGAGTTAGCATGCATGACTCCGCCTTAAGAGGCAATCGATTCTGTGTTACCCCGTTACCTTATATTCTTGCATCTCTTTATCATGTTTTTGTGTATGCCTTACATACTCAGTACATTATTTGTACTAATGTCCTTTTCTCTCTATGGAAGCTGTGTTCATGCCCACAGGGAGGCAGGGAGGTGGCCCAGATTCTTAGGAGCTACTCAGCAGATTCACAGGAGCACTCCACTACTCCGGATATGCCATTTGTCGATACATTCTTTTGTGTACATATTTGGGTACGACGGGGTCCTGTCCCGTCCTTATGTCTTGGTATTCTAGTAGAGGCTCGTAGATACATATGCGTGGGTAGTAGTTGTTACATGGATACATCAGTGTATATTTTGTATATCATCTTTGCAGCCGTGAAGGCTTATGTATATTTATGTATTGCCTTGGAGATTATGTGTGTCCAAGATGGGTATGATGATTAGCGTAATGAGTGGTGCTCGATATTCAGCTCCAGGTACCCATCATGGACCCCTAGTCGGGTCGTGACAGTATGAATGGCCCTCTCGGCAAATGAAAAGAATGCATGAATGGCCCTCATGGCATGCAAATGACAAATATGGCCCCTTCGGCTAAATCATCTTTATGTCGTCCTTTATGTTGGTTGTGACCCTCGTGGTTAGATGTTCCATTTTGCTTTGTTGTGACCCTTTTTGGCCGGATATTTTCCCTTGTGGTATTTTGGTCATTCAGTGGCCCTTGTGGCCAGATATTTGCCCTTATGGCGTTCAGGTCTTTTATAGCCCTCGTGTCTAGATATTTTCCCTTATGGTATTAAGGTTCTTTTACAGTCCTCGTGGTTAGATGCTTGCCCTTATGGCGTTTCAGTCCTCTTATAGCCCTTGTGGCCGGATACTTTTCAAACCCTTTCTCGGGCGGCGACTTCGACCTTTCCTAGTGAATTGTTTTTACCTGCACATGAAACAAAGATAGAAAAATGCGTCATCCACCTGACGACATGGGGTCTTGTATCAGCAAAGGATTAGTTTCCTATTAAAGTTGATATGTTTTGCTGACCCTGGCTGCATCTTTGGCCTCGCCGACTTTCTTGGACCCAAATTCCCTTGAATTCAATATTTGAAAGATGAATTTATTTCAATCATGCAAGAAAAATCATTTTGTCAGTGTTAGCAAGAGTTAGTTACTTATGAAAACAAATGCATCATTTTTTTAAAATTCTATGGGTAAATGTCATGACATGCGCTTTCGAATGAGAAAATATTCCTTTCTCTGCTGCTTTGATGGTCGAGGTTCCTTGTTTTTCCTCGTGCGGAATTTTTGAGATCCTCTTAAAAATTCTGCCCCAGTTTAGATCTATCTTGTATGGTGAACTCTCGTGCCGAATCTCTAAATGTAGGAAATTTTGAAGTCTCCTCAAAATTTCTACCCCAGTTTAGGGTGTTGAACTGGTTAAGGTTGCGAAAGTTTAGCATCCTCTCAAAATTTCTGCCCTAGTTTGACACTCTGGGTTGGTTGATTCTTGTGACGGGCTGGTGGCGTGAGTTTTTTAGGCCCCTCAAAAATTCTGCCCTAGTTAAGTATGTGTGGAAATCTCTTCAAGCAAGGTCTGCATCCCCGCCAAGTCCTATCACTGAGGCTTCCTAGGGCTTTCTTAGTTTTTCCTTTTGGTACGATTGAGCTCAAAGAGCGCCTACGTATCCTGACGCAGCAGGAATCAGGTCGAACGTAGTTTAGAGTAAAAGTAATTGAGTTTTTATTTTTATAATAATGCGATCGGGTCCTAAATGGACTGCCTACGTATCTCACTATGGGGAAGTCAGGTCATTGCGTAGTTCATATTACAAGGAAGTCGTTTGTTTTTTTTGTTTTTTAATCTATTACAAATGATTACAAGCAAAGGAATAACTATTACAAGCAAATAAAATGAATATTACAAGTAAATAAATACTATTACAATAAAAGGGTGTGTCTTCATGCATAATACCACTGGATTGCGTATGAGTTGATTGGATTGGGCCACTCTTGCCCATCCATCTCTGCTAGTACTACCGCTCCTCCTGAGAGTACTTTGCGGACTACGTAGGAGCCTTGCCAGTTAGGAGAAAACTTCCCTTTGTACTCGTCCTGGTGTGGAAAAATTCTTTTGAGCACCATTTTCCCTATTTGAAAAAGTCGAACTCTGACTCGTTTATTGAAGGCTCACACCATCCTCTGTCGGTACAATTGACCATGGCGTACGGTAACTATCCTCTTTTCATCAATTAAAGCCAACTGCTCATATCGAGCTCGGACCCATTCTGCATTATCTAATTATGCCTCTTGAATGATTCTTAGCGACGGTATCTCAACCTCGGCAGGCATGACTGCTTTAGTACCATAAACAAGCAGGTAAAGAGTTGCCCCTGTCGAAGTTCGGGTTGTGGTGCGATATCCCAATAAAGCATACGGCAGCTATTCTAGCTATTCTTTGTAATTATTTGTCATTTTCCTCAATATCCTCTTGATGTTCTTGTTGGCTGCTTCTACAGCCCCATTCATCTGTGGCCGGTAGGCCGTCAAGTTTCGATGAGTAATCTTGAATTTCTCACAAATATCCTTCATCAAGTGGCTGTTCAGATTCACCCCGTTATCCGTTATGATGGACTTGGGTATGCCAAAGCGGCATATGATGTTGTTTCGCACAAAGTTGGCTACTACTTTCTTTATCACTAATTTGTGTGACATTGCCTCTACCCATTTAGTGAAGTAGTCAATGGCAACCAAGATGAATCGATGCCTATTTGAAGTGTCAGACTCGATGGGTCCAATGACATCCATACCTCAAGCGACGAAGGGCCAGGGTGAACTCATAGCATTGAGCTCGCTTTGCGGGACTTTGATTAAATTGCCATGGATTTGACGTTAATGGAATTTCTGTACAAACTTACAGCAATTACTTTCCATTGTCATCCACTATTATCCTGCATGGAGTATTTCGTTGGTTAGCACGAATTTGTTCATATGGGGCCCACAGGTCCCAGCATGTACCTTCTCCAAGAGTTTTGTGGCTTCAACGACATCCACACATCGACAAAACCCAAATTCGGCATCCGTTTGTTCAATATTTTCTTTTTTAGGATGAAACCATCGGCCATTCTCCTGATAGTTTTCTTTTGACCGCTCGTGATACCTTCGGATACCCCCGTTTCTCCAAATACATCTTGATGTTGTTGTACCATGGCTTGCCGTCTGGCTCTACTTCCATGTCGGAATAGTAGGCATGCTCTTCTCTTAGGCTAATCTCTAGAGGGTCAATGTTCATGCTTTCGGGATCTTTGAATCATTGATGCTAGGGTGGCCAACGCATCGGCAAACTCATTCTGAGCTCTTGGAGTACGCCCGAATTCAATCTTTTTTTAACTTTTTACACAACCTTTGTGCCAAGTTTACATACAACAGGATTTGTCGTTCTTTGTGGCCCACTCGCCCTGCACTTGATGGATTAACAAGTCAAAGTCTCCTATGACCAGTAATTCATTGATATCCATGTCCAATGCCATTCGGAAGCCTAGGATTCAAGCCTCGTATTCGGCCAAGTTGTTGGTACAGTGGAATTTGAGCTTTGCAGCCATTGGGTAGTGTTGCCCGATTTTTGATATCAAAACTGCTCCAATCCCAAAACCTTTGTAGTTGACAGCTTCATCAAAGAACAATCTCCATCCTGTGTAAGGCTTTACCGTTTCTTCTTCTATGGCTAATACTCCTTCATCCGGGAAATAAGGTCGAAGGGGTTCGAGGTCCTTATCCACGGGATTTTAGCTAATAGGTCGGCCAAGGATTGTCCGTTGACAGCCTTCTGTGCTATGTATACAATGTCATATTTTCACTTAGTAACATTTTCCACTTGGCCAACTTCCCGATGGGCATAGGCTGGCGGAAGATATACTTCAATGGGTCCATCCTGGATATGAAGTAGGTGGTGTATGATGACAAGTAATGCCTTAACTTATGGGCCACCCATGTTAAGGTGCAACAAGTCCTTTCCACCAGTGTATATCTCGCCTCGCAGGTAATGAATTTCTTACTCAGATAGTATATGGCGCGCTCCTTTTTCCCTGTTTAGTCGTGCTATCCTAACACGCATCCGGAGGCATTTTTTGAAACTGACAAGTACAGCAAAAGTGGACTCCTAGGCCGTGAAGGTACCAAAAACCAGTGGATTGGACAGATACCTCTTGATGGTATCGAAAGCTTCTTGGCACTCCTCTGTCCATTTTGTAAGTGCGTCTTTCTTCAGGAGCTTAAGTATGGGCTCCACAATGATGGTAGACTGGGCTGTGAATCGTCTAACATAATTTAATCTTCCTAGGAAGCTCATGACTTCCTTCTTAGTTTTGGGAGGATGTAACTCTTGGATTGCTTTGATCTTAGCCGGATCTAATTCTATGCCCCTTCGACTGACTATGAATCCGAGTAATTTCTAGCGGGCACTCCGAATGCGTATTTAGCCAGGTTCAGTTTCAGATTAAACTTTCGGAGTCTATCAAAGAATTTCCTTAAATGTGCGTTATGCTCCGAACTTTCTCTCGACTTGATGATGACATCGTCCACGTATACTTCAATTTTCTTGTGGATCATGTCATGGAAGATGTAGTCATAGCTCTAATGTAAGTCGCACCAGCATTTTTGAGACCGAATTGCATTACTCTGTAGTGGTACACTCCC
Source organism: Lycium ferocissimum (assembly GCF_029784015.1). Taxonomy (NCBI): domain Eukaryota; kingdom Viridiplantae; phylum Streptophyta; class Magnoliopsida; order Solanales; family Solanaceae; genus Lycium; species Lycium ferocissimum. The sequence goes on from NC_081352.1 coordinate 15,888,147, forward strand.
CATGGAGTGTTGAAAGTTGTCTTTTCTGCATCCTCTTTGTCCATTAGGATTTGGTGATATCCAGCAAAACAATCCACAAACGACTGTAGCTCGTGCTAGGCATAGTTGTCTATGAGTATATGGATGTTTCGGAGTGGAAAGTTATCTTTGGGACTAGCTCGGTTGAGGTCCCGGTAATCCACACATCCGTATCTTTCCATCCTTCTTGGGTACCGGCACTATGTTAGCCAACCATGTAGGGTACGAGGTTACTTCTACCACTCCTGATTTGATTTGTTTCTCCACCTCGTCCTTAATGCGGATGCTGAGTGTTGACACCTAATTTTTGACCTCCCATAATTTATTTTAATTACTCAGAGTCCTTGATAATAAAATAAGTTGTGCATCTTAAAGGGTCTAAATAGATCTTTATAAAATTGTTTAGGTCAATGTTTTACTCTTTTAAATTGATAAAAAAGATTTTCATGACGATATAAATTATTAAGAAATTTATTGATTTTATGACATTCGTGGGATATTTTATTAGAATTAATCAAAAACAAAGCAATTTTGAATAATCATTTACTTAATTGTTAAATCAGGGAAAAGTCTAATTAGCAAATAATTTATTCTATTTTATCCAATGTATTTTAATAATTAAATAAATTGACCATTTTACCCCCTCAATCTTTAATTCTGTGTGTTTGCATAATTGTTTGAAATTAATAATTATTAATTTGGTTAATTAGTTGATTGGAGAGTCATTATTGCAAATTGGTCTTAATTATTTACATATGTGACCACATTCGAATTAGCCAACTCATGGTTTAAGACGATTGGGGTCATTTTTGCAAATTTAGCCTTCTAGTGGCTTTAATTGAGATGACCAAATCCATTGGCAATTCAATTGAGGACATTAGCACAAAATTAGTTTTAATTGGTTAATTAGGACAAAATAAGGCCATATTTGAAATAATTAATCGGATTAAGATTAGTCAAGGATATTTTTGCGATTAGCTATATAAAAGCATATAATTGCAACAATCATTTAGTTTTAAAGCCAATTGAGGCCATGTTTGCAAAAATGAAATTAATAGACGTATTTTTAATTAATTACGCCCTATTTTGACCATGATTTGATTAACTACGACCAATACTTAGTCATTTTGAGTATTTTTCTATTTTTATAAAATGCCCGTCTTACCCCTACGTGTATGTATACACTTAATATACGCTTATAAGGGTATACAATATGCAAAAATAGCCCCCCTTTTTATTAATTAAGTGGCCAAGCCCAGTCCAAATACAGGACCAGACCCGACCCACGTAGCAATTAAAGAGGGGCAACCCCTTATTCTCCTCATTTTCTTAAACACTTAGACCCTAGGGGTCTCTAAGTAAAAGAGAGAAAGATGAGGCGGCTAGGAAAAAACCCTAGCACCGCCTCCACTACTGCCCCCCCCCCCCCTCCCCACCTCATCACATCCCATCATAAAATGGGTTGTAAAGCATGGAAAATCAGAGGAGAGGACGAAGCATTAATGGCTTCGTCCTTTTCCATATTTTTTCTTCACAAATTCATCCTAACGCTCCCTTAAGGTACAATCCTTGTATGTTCTTTTATTTTCGTTGATTTACAGTTGTTTAAGATGAAAACGAGTCGTTGATTTCTTTTCCCTTTAGATCTGGACCGTATAAGGTTGAATCTAAGTGGAACTTGTGAGAAAACTCACAAGTCCCACATCGGCGAGTTTAAGTTTAGTAGAATTTTGGGGTTCTATAAATAGAACCCCATATTTCTCAAAGAAAGTGTGGAAAAACCGATATAGAGGCTTTAATCTTGAGTTTACTCAAAACCTAAGCTTCAACTAAGTATAATTTTGTTTTAAAATTCTTTTTCCAGTTTCAAAATCTTATTTTTTTGTGTTTTCTTTTCTGTGTGGTTTGAGTCTGAGATTTGGAAACAAGGAGGATCCTTGTTCGATTCTTGATATCGGCTGTACTCGAAGAAGGTAAATAATTCTTCTTTAGTTAGTTTTAAATTCAGTTTTATCTTAGTTTGAATGATTTAATAGTATTTATGTGTTTATGTATGTTTAGTGAACTTAGTCTAATAATTAATGGTCTTTACATGCTAGTCTAGCCTAATTCTAGTAATATTTGCATATTGCTCATTGTTTGATAAGCCCTGGGCTTGATTTGTTGACATGTTCCTATCTGCATCATTTAGCTATTAGTCACTAGTGATTGGTGAACTTGGCAAATCCGTTTATCTTTTCTAAGCATGAAAGAATGATCTAAATGTAGGTTGTTAGTGCAATTAATCATCATAATAGTTATTGTGCTCTATTAGAGATCCAGGAATCATTAATCGGAATGTCATCTTGATTACATAACACAAGATTGGACTACATGCTTTGCAAATATGTGATTGGTGTCATGTTCCTTCTCAAAGCTCTTAGTACTTTCATTAGGATTAATCTTTGTGTTCAAGAAAATGACGGTATGAGTCGATACTTAAACTTTGTTAGCCACTTTTCTTTGTCAAAATACTTGTACGTATTTGTGCATTTGTCACTTTGTCTCATTCGGTGATGTGTCCATGATAGTTATAGCATCTCAGTATTGGTATCTAGAGCTAGTAGCATGTGATATGGCCAAAGCATGAGGTAAATTCTGTTGTTAGAACCCCATATGTTAAAACAAAATTGGAATGTTTGGAAATTGACTAGAATGGTCCTTTTGAGCATGCCTTCACTTACCCTTGACCAGGCTTGCTTGAATTGCCTTCTGTGGATGCTTACATAGTTTGAATCAGTCTTTAAATAAATATCCCTCACTTGTCTTGATATTTGTTTGACCCCAAACACAGTGTAGATGTGTGTTAACTATAATAAGGACTATAAACTTGTCTGTATGCCTATCTAATGTCCTCATTTGATTTGTAATGACCAGTGATGTCCTAAAATATCTATGATAGCCATGAACGTTTTATCTGAATCTAATTTTCGGTACTTTAAACCACCGTGATGCCCATTTGAAGTAAGGAATGAGTCCTGTGTACATTTTGATCATCCGTGACACTATGCTTGTATCTTCTTCCCATAAGTTAGACTATAAATGCCATCCTGTGTATATATATATATATGACCAAACTTGCCTCATTCTTATATTGTTAATTGATTACTTGCATATTTGCCTAGAAGATACTGAGGATGGTTTGAATTTTTTCTGAAAGTTTGAGACCATGCTTCAGTGTTGCATGTTTTGATCTTGTTGCTTCTATCTGGTCCTTCTGATCTCTTCCTTGTATGACAGCATGCATGAGACCCCTCCCCAATCTTGTTCATTACATGAATATATACCCTGCTTAACCAGATACTCAAATGACCTAATTCACTCAAAATTGGCTCCCTTGCTTGAACATTATTTGTATGCCTAGAATGGATAGCATGTGGAGTTCTATGACAGTTTCAGTATAATGTTGCCATGAATGCATCTAAAAATGTATAGTTGTTTGAATGAAGTTTCAGTCCGACACTTAAGGGTGATAAGTTGACATGCAGCTTGATATATGTCTTGTCAAGAGTTTTGATCTGTCATAAATTATTTTATATGTGATTTAGAGACTAAGACAAAGCATGATCAGTTCATTTCTATGGTTATCCTGCCCTCCTTTTCCCAGTGCCCCTTTCTTTGTCTTGCTTGCTTTGCATTCTATTCCTCCATGCATGCCCATGTCCTTCCATGAGAGGCTGAGTTAGAAGCATGATTGGTAGCAGTGAAACCGTAATCATCTCACACTTTCTCTTTGCCCTTTTATAATGGTCATATGTATATTTGTTATTCTGGGTCTGGGACAATCTGAATCACATGACCTAATGCCATTATTTAAACTTGCCTGATCTACTGCATCATTTAAGAGATTATGTGACTGATAGTTGTTGGGGTAGAACACCTAAAATTAGGATCATGATACCTGCCTTAGCTAAAATGTGGATCATGAAAAGCACCTAAGCTGTTTGTATTCCTTGCAACATTTTTAGAAAAAAACTCACTGGTGTTGACACCCTCAGGCTGCTCCTGTTTCTTTGCTTATCTTTCCCTGGTGTTTGGTTCTTGTGAGTTCTACCTATAATCCATGTGTTGTTGTCAAGTTTAACTAGGAGAGTCACTTCTCCTACCATCTCTATGCATCTAATTTCTTATTGTATCCACTTAAAACATAAGTGACACTCTTCTATACATCAGTTGTTTGTTGTATGATGGTTATTCAACTATCAAGGAATGTTGTAATGAGCTTGTGTGATCTTGTCTTGACTAGATATAAATTATATGCATCCTTGCCTATATTATGATCACTGTTGGATTCATCTTTGTGTTATAATGGGTGTTATATCTATAACTTCATTGGCTCTTGTCCATGTTATATATATGATCTCCGTTTTGCTGTGCATTATCTCCATGGCCATGCATTTGTAACTTGTCTCTGTATAAGCCACATCTACAGTTGAAGTTGTTCTTATTCATTCTAAGACTATGAGTTTGGTTTTGTACATGCTTCCTACCAATCTCATATCCACAACTGCCTTTGTTCATATTTCATGACTATATATTGGTTCTTGCTGTTGTTTTCCTCATCTACAGTTTGTTGTGGTTCATTTTATAAACTATGCGTTGGTTATTGCTCCTGTCTACCATACTTGCATGTTGCAGCTTGTCTTGGTTCATTTTATAAATTATATTTTGGTCCTTGCTTCTGCCTATCATACATACATAATGCAGCTTGTCTTGGTTTACTCTTCATAAGCTATATGTTGATTCTTACCCTTGTTCATATACCTACATGTGGTAGCTTGTCTTCGTTCATTCTTCATTAACTGTGTGTTGGTTCTGTGCCTTTCATTTGTCACACTTGAATGACATAAGCCTACAGGCTCACCTCCATGATTATGTGTTAGTTTTTGTCCCTGTCTGCCTCCTTATCCGTGTATTGCCATTTATTTTGTCTATCCAGGACTATGCACTTTGCTACTGTTTTGTGTATCCCACACCTATATGTTGCAGTTTACTTCTATCACCTATGGATGTATATTTCCGTCCGTGTTTCTAGTTATCTTACATCTGCGATCTACTTTTTGGTTGCTCCATGTCCATATGTCTTTGGATTCACCCTTTGTCCATAGTATACTAATACTTATTTGTTTCCTCCAAATACTATGACTGTATGCATATAGCCACGTCTGTTTGTACTCAACCTATGTGTAAAATGGAGAATTCTGTGTTCTATTATGGCAACACTAGTTGGGAAATTGGGAGCAATCTGGGGGTCCTGGTCTTAGGCATTCCCCCCATGTCCAGCCATGCCTGGGGTTGACGAAACCCCTTGGAACTTGTGCGGCATCAGGAATACGGGGGTGACGACTTTTTCCCCTCTTTTACTATCTAAACTCCTACTAATCGAGCCCGATAGTACATGTATGAATTCTTAAGGAACATGACTTAAGAACTTGGTATATATACATGTATATGATGGTAAATGTGATAAGTTCAGTAAATATAAACTGACCGGGTCCCTTTTTCTTTTCTCCCTCCTCACTGCATGACCATTCGGGTCAAGATACAGCCTACCTATTGGGCCAAATAGAATTTTTTTTAAAATTTTTTTGAAGACATTGAGTCCATGAAATGGGAAGCAATATGCGGACGCGTGGAAGGCCCAGCCATGGGTAAAAATGGCTAACTAGGGGTTTGGTACGCCCCTAGCCTTCCCTTCTCGCTTTATTTTATTTCTTGTCAACTTTTTTTATGTGTATAATTCATTGTATTTGTATTTGAAATTCCTTGTAAAAACTCATATACATATAGTGGAATCCTTATTGTGTGAACTAGTCGTCTTAGGATAACGGTGCCTATGCCGTTTAGATTGACTTTAAGTCCCCCTAAACGATTTTCAAAACTCGGATTTAGCATAACGGCTTTTCAAGATTAAATGGATAAGTAGTAAAATTACTTTGACACGAGTTAAAATAAAGGAATAAAAGGAATTTCAAAGTCAAAACACTGCAACTTCTTTTAAAAGCAAAACCATATTAGTTTCAAAGCTAAAGGGTGCATTCTTTGTAAATTGGACTAAGTTTTTCTGGATCAAAACAAAGAATTGAGCTAAAGTGATTTGGGCCATATCCCATAATAGAGGAAGATTTTGGACCAAAGCCCGATATAGGAACAAAGATACTTTGGGCCTAAAACCCAATTGAGTTTTGGAAAAAAAATTACAACACTGGGCCAAGCCCAAACCGTAGATGTTTTTAAGTATAAATGGTCATGTTTTTAAAGCCCAAATGCATAGGGTAAAATCAGTTTTTCATACATATGTGCAATAATAAAATAGCAAAAGCTTTTATATGAGCTACATTCGTAATTATAAAGGTATTAGGAAAGGCGTTTCAAATATATTAAACGGACTGACCCGAGCCAAATATAACATTAAGCATGAACAAAATTACACCAACCTACTAATAAACAACTCTTATATCTTTTAGAAAACAACATATTATCCTTATATATAAAGGAAAACTATTTGTATTCGGATATTATAAATCCGTACCTAAGTACCCTATATATAAAGGGGATATATTCAATTCTTTTTAAAACCAAATGATATGCAAATTACAGATTTTAAATACGGGAATAAACAGTTCATGCAAATACTCATACATTAGAATTCAAACGTCAACCGCATAGTACGGATCCTTAATACTGAGGTGCGTAACACATTTCCCAGGGGATCATCAGAACCCTTACCTAGAACTCTGGATTACGAAGGATTTTTCATTGTATTTGAATAAACCCTTCACCCTTGGTTTTCCTAATTTCCTAAAAATTAGCTAGCGACTCTTTTAAAACAAAGTCCGAAATAGTCACTCGGGTACAAACTGTGGTCCTGGTTTGGATCAATGTCGAGCCATTTCCATTTTTGAAAATATTACGAGGTAAATAAAGTGCAAAAGATGAGTAATCGGGCCTCGACCGATCCTCTCCGTTTTAAAATAATTTCATCATTTTTGTACCGAAGACCCAAAAGCGGGGTAGAGGTCCAGTAGGACAGCTGCTCGCTCGGATCAGGCTCTCGGATAGTGGGCGCTTTTGCACATTCTTCCAGTATCATTGAGCAGTCTTCCTCTTGGAATAGCATCCCTATCCCTTCTTCTACGTCTGTATCTTTTGGCATAGGCATTCTGTTCGAAAATGACTGGTACAGATCTGGAATAGGCTTACGGAGCTCCGCAACACCTCTTTTTTTCTTAGTAGTTACCTCATCATCAGTTGGGACATAACCGAGCCCGAAGAAAAAATTATCCCGGGGAACGGGAATTTGCTTTGTGATGCCATGTAAGTTCTTTCCCAAACCTTTCGCAGGTTTGAATCCATTCTGGAGCATAGTTGATGCGAGCATCTTATATCCTATGGGCATGGGTACCTCTGTGGAGTTTATTTTGTGGGCAGCTCCCACCAATTATGTCACACGAAAATTAGTTACTTGTGGCACTATTTCAATGACAGGTATAGAATTGTCCGGGTAGTTATGAATGCTACCTTCTCCGTGGATCACCACCTCGTGACCATCCCAGAAAAAATTTAAAGATTGATGGAGGGAAGATGGCACAGCTCCTGCTATGTGGATCCATGGCCTTCCCAGTAGCAAGTTATAATTTGCGGGTATTTCCATGACTTGGAACTCGGTGACAAACTCTGCTGGCCCTATTTGAATGTTAAGGTCAACTTCTCTGGTGGCATCACACCGACCTCCGTCAAATGCCTGTATGTTGGTATGGCTCTGACGAACTTTTGCGAGGTCATAACCCAATTGAACCAGAGTGGATTCGGCGCAAAATTTTGAGCCCAGCCCCACTGTCGACTAAAACCCGAGTGACTATTTTGTTGCGGCACATAACAGTGATACGTAGTGCTTTGTTGTAATTTGTGCCTTCTTTGGGAAACTCTTTTTGGGTGAAGGCAATCTGGTGTTCCTCTATGACATGGGAAACTATTTCTGTCAAATTCTCACTGATTGTTCTGGCCATGACGTGGGCTTCTTCCAACACCTTCATTAAAGCCAAACGGTGCTGGGGTGAACTTAGTAGGAGCGCTAGCACATATATCTAACCGGTGTTTTCTTCAAATGCTCAATAATAGAGTATTCTTTCGGCTACATTCAGCGCCAGAAGTCTTTTTCTTCGCCTACAGTAATTGCCCTTTTTTTATTCCCTTCTTTTTGAGGTGCCTCTTGGGACAAATGTTCGAGGGTATAACATCTTCCCGACCTCATCACTTCATGAGCCGCAGCTATTTGCACCACAAATTCTTTTCTGGGAGGTGCTATCGCTACTTGAGCTACGTGCGCAATAACTGGCGCAGGAATCAACACTTTAAACTGTGGGCAATCCTGTATAGAAAGTGACACCACTGTACGCTCGAGTTATTTCATGGAGTCTCGAAATTAGAGGCCTGCGACCCAATCTTTTCCCTTTTCAATCATATAAATCACATTGTTGCCATGGTTAGGCAAAGAGTTGATGTTTACATTGGGCGCAGCGGTTTGCAAAACAATCTCCTTCCTATCAATCATGTCTTTTATTTTGTACTTTAGATTGATACAATCCTCAGAACTGTGCCCTACTCCGTTAGAATGGTAGGCACATGTTTGATCCGCCCGATAGGATCGGTTCTTCGGGTCAACGACCTTCGGGGGAAGTGTTTGGATCATTCCAGCGGCACTTAACATTTTGAACAGTTCAGTTTAAGTCTCCATCAATGGGGTGAATGTGTGGGCAGGCTTCTTTTCAAAGTTCTGACGTGGCGCATTATAGGCATTTAGTGGTAGTTAGTTTTGGTAATTTGTGGATGGGTTGATCTGTGGAGGTCTGTAGGTAGGCGCGAGAGTTTGGTAGTTTGATTATGGAGTTTGGTAGCTTAGAGGTGGAGTTTAGTAGTTCGGGGGTGGAGTTTGGAAGGTATTTTGTGGAGCTTGGTAGTTAAGGGGTGGTGTTTCAAAGGTTGGCTGCAGGTAATATACAGGCACCGGGTTGTATGGGGTAGGTATATAGGTATTTAGGGGTGGTGAAGCGTATGCTTCCATCGGAGGCTGTAATTCTTCCTTTATTTTAGGTCTAGGGCTGGGAGTATGGGAAATGTTCGCCACGTCCTCTTTCTTCTTTATGACAAAGCCCGTTGAGCTTGATCCAGCAGCCTTACCGGCTACACTTATGATTCGTCCTGATTTGAGACCATCTTCTATGGCCTCCCCCATTTTGACAAGTTCAGAAAATGGCCTTCCCGCCATTGACAGCATTCGGTCGTAGAAATCCGTCTCTTGGGAACGAATAAAGATTGAGACTAATTCTTCTTCGCCCATTGGCGGTTGTACTCGAGCAGCTTCAGTTCTCCACCTACTTGCATACTCGCGATAGTTCTCGGTGGATTTTTGCTTTATCTTTTCCAAGTAGTACCTATCTGGTACTGTTTCCATGTTGAAGCGGAACCTTTCCATAAAGGCTGCAGCTAGATCTTCCCATGTGGTCCAATAATGTATGTCTTGTGCCGTGAATCATTCAGAAGCCTCTCCAGCCAAGCTTCGGCTAAACAACCTTATAATGAGTGCCTGATTGTCTCAGACAACGACCAACTAGTCACAATAGGCTCGGGAAATGGACCTTCGGGTTGCTCGTTCCATTGAATAGTTCAAACTTTGGCACATTGAAGCCTTCGGGTAAGTTTAGGACTGGTGTATGAACATATCATCTTAGCTTAATCCAGTAGCTTTTCGAGCAACCCTTGTGGATTGCTCCAACATTTCAGACATTTTGCACTCTAATTCCTTATCGCGCTTGTCTTGTTTGGCTCTCCACGCCTTTTCCATCTCTTCATAGTGATCAATCTTTTGATGTGAGGTGATAGGTGTGCGGAAAGAAACTGTTGGGTGTACGGGGTGTCTTTTCCAGTTTGTAGAGGAAGGATGCCTGGGCATATAGTAAAGCTAGGGTGGGCGTCTTGCTGTGTTGGGTAGGAGGGAACTGAATGAGTAGTTCTGAGAATTCGGACAGCATTGGGAGGTGGTGGGTGTCCATCTGCTTGGTGGGTTTGTGGTGAACGGTATTGTGGTTCCCAGTGGGGTAGATGGGGAAGTGACCAGTAGTTGTGAGCTTAAAGATGGAAAAGGGGGTGGGGGCCTCCTTGCCTCAGTGGGCGCCTCTTTGGCAGCATTGGTCGTTTTCATTCTCGTGGCCTTTTCTTGGAGGTCAGCAACTTTCTCAAACAACATCTTAAGAACGTCCTCAGAAGGCGAGGATTCTTGCAATTCCGGTGTGGGCGACTCCCTAATGGCGAGTTTAGTCCGATTTTGCTCATCTTTCGAAGTACCGGTCATTTTTTCTTTGCCTCGATCTTGTTGAGATAGAGATGCTATTGAAGCTTTCGATCTTGTAAAGTATGCCAGTGTGAACATGGATCAACTTTCTCATTCTATAAGAAAGGAACAACTCAAGGGCAAACGATGTTAGTTCGTTAGGCAACAATAAATAAATAAGCTATCACAGAGAGTTGGCCGGTAAAGCACGTAGCATATAAATAATCATATGTTTGATTCAAATGCTTGATTGATCCCTTGTACCGGGGTTTGGGGTATTTTGGCTCTTTGAACTAGGTGGGGGGAATACATATTTATAATATAGGGACCGAGTCTTACGTAGACTACCTACATATCTCTCCGCATGAAATCAGGCCCTTTCGCAGTTTGGTGTACATAAAATGAAGACTCTCCTACTTTAAAACCTTCCCCAAGACCAGGCCCGATAAGGACTTCCTATGTATCCCTCCCTGGGACATCAGGTCAGCGTAGTTCCTCTTGGGGGGAAGGGGGGGGGGGGAACAAATCTATTCAAAAATACAAAAGAGGACCCCTTAAGTATCTACTCAAAAGGTGACCTCTCTTTGAGATCGGAAAGGGTTGTTTGTCCTTTCAACCTGTTTTAGGCCAAAGGCCCTAATTCCTAATACTGAGATGGGAGTACTACCCAAATCTCTCCTGTTTGGACCAAACACTCCAACTCAAACTTGAAGGCCTCGCAATCTTTAATGTCATGCCCTGGGGCTCCAGAGTGAAAAAGACAAATCTTTCTTTGACTTGTTCCCACATACGAGGCCTTCTGTGCGGCCCTGATTAACTGGACCTTTCCTGTACTTTCCAGTTTCTAGAAGATACTTGTGTACGAGTCCTTAAAGATAGTGAAGTCATAACGCCAAATATGGGTGTTCAGCGTGAGTCCTTCATTTGGGGAAACAGTGTCGTGGACCAACAAGAATGAAGTCCCTACAGCTTCGGGATGGTCTTTTCATCGATCAATGTTATGATTCTCTTTCTGAAGGCCAAACATTCATCACAAAGTATGGCCTGATTTTTCTTGGTGGAACAAGCACCTTTTGTGTACGAAGATCGAGACACAAGGGGCAACTTCTTGCGATTAATGTAGGAGGCTCCCACACTCTTGAGCTTGTCAAAGATTCCTTCGCTCGTCACGTCTCGGTGAGATGCGGTAAGGGAAAGCGACGGCCTTGAGTGCAATTGCCCACTAAGTTGCCGATGCCGGGTGAACAAACTCTATTTGTACCTTAGGTTCTCCCTCTTGATTTGGGGAGTCAACGGAGGCAGCCTCTCTTGATGGCCAAGTGGGTTCTAGTGGGTCAGATTCCGCTTCATGATCTTCGTCTCATTGTCCTTCGAATAGGGGTACATACCTAAGCGGTATTCCTTTGTCTTTGTCCGAGACGTTTTTAAGTTGACGATTTATCTCAGTAGTCTCTTTAAGCGGGCTCTCCGTCGAGTCCATCAACTCATCGGCCTCTTTGATCTTGGCCCTAACCGCCCAGATTTTTCCTTTCCAAGTCTTGAATCTTTCTTTTGATGGCAAAATGTTCCTGGCTGTTCGTGGCATCCATTCCGACCTTTTGGGGAAATGTAACTAAGGTTAGTACGGGTTTGTAACTATTTTGGTGTTTTTCTTTATTTTTCTTTGGGTAGTGGTCGGTACCCGAGATCAATCAAGCATTCAAACGAAGCATATGAAACAAACAAAGCACATATTAAAACATAGACTACTCGTTCCTAAGGTTTCTAATCGCTTGAAACATAAATGTGCCATTTGTACCAAACCATTGCCCCATAATCATGTATTTCATTAATAATATTCTTCCCCGAAAGGGTACAAAAAGATAAATAAAGACAGAAAAATAAATCAAGAGAAATGTCCTCCAGTAGCTGATGATGAAGCCTATCGGTACTTGCCTTCTTGGCCTTTCGGAGGCTAGTCTAGATGTGGAGGTGGGCCGATTCAATGCGGCATCCATCAAGAAACCCTTGTGTGTGAAGCTCATTAGGGAAATGTCATCCAAGGTCTTGTTCATCCGGTCATCGAGCTCAATCAAATAGTCATGGGTGAATTCCAACTCCCGTCATTGGTAGCTTGATCTTGCTCGATTATTTCCAAATACTTAGCATTCCTATCATCGGCTCTCCTCTGAATTAGACGGGCTCGGATCTCGGCATTGGAGTCTTTGTCTTGCACACGACTATAAAAGAAAGGCCTAGGAGGGAGAGTGCCCTGTAATTCGGCCCTTAGTCAATCTTTATATTCCGCTTCGCAACCCGAATGAAACCTATCGGGAGCTAAGGTATCGGGACCCCAAGTCATGCAACCATTCCACTCACGCATACAGTCCCCGGCTCTCGTAGTCCTATCCCCATCATAGTCAATGATGAAATCCCCCATATTCCCAACTTGGGGTATGATTTGGGTCCTCCCAAATTGCCTCAAGACTCTAGAAGGTGCATAAGGGCGAATCCTTCGAATTCCCATAAGTGGCAAGAACAGACACTTTCTACCCTTGACTATAACTGTGAAGTCATCAAGATCCAATGAACACTTCCTTCCCTAAGTCTGGAAAAAGTGAAGGTCCAACTTCGCTTGGTCTGATTCCCAAAACTCGGACAGAATTAAAGAGGCCATCATTTTCTGCCGGCTTACTTAAGTATTGGTTACCCCCGACTTTGATCATGTGTTTGAGGATCCACCATTGTAGGAGTAGGTTGCATCCTTGAAAGTATTTATAGTAGTTTCTACAAAGGCTTAGGGCTCGGTACATATCAGCTAGGATGATGGTGGTTAGGTCAAAATATTTGGTGTCTTCTTGACAGGTTATGCCATAGAAGATGGCATGTCTGACTGCGATAACTCGAGTATCTATGGCTAAAGACCAATCTTTAGGAAATACCATAAGTCCCAAGAAGCTAATGGAAAAGGCTAAGGGTCGGGTGGCTAACCATTTAGCATAGGTTTCGAATTCGCCCGGAAAGTGACAATTTGACATATCAAATCACAAAGGCACTACCAACCTCAATATATGATAAGATGGTATACAAGATAGGACTACGTCATGTTCAAGAATTAACTGGTGGTTTCATCAGGGGGAGCAAAATACACGTTGTACTCTTTTTTTCCTTAGCGAAGGTTCTGTCCCAAGTGAAATTCCTGGTAAGGTTTTTAATGAGGTAGCTAGAAATGCTTATTACTAGATATGTGTACTCTTTTTCCTTCTAGAATTTTTGCACTAGGTTTTTCCTGGTAAGATTTTAACGAGGCTGTTATGAATATACTTAATTGTGGATGTCCATTTATTATTCCTGTAGCTTACAAGTAGCTGAGTGACCAGCTTCTGGAAGAAGCTTACAAGCAGCTTACACAGCAACTTTGTTAAAGTAGCTTGCTAGTAGCTTACAAAGCAGCTTCAGTTCTTCTATAAATAGGAAGTCGATCCAATTCATTGGTAAATCAGTCTGAAAGAGAACAAGATACCCCCCCCCCCCACCCACTTCCCCGTCTTCTTTAGCTATATCTTTTGTTGTCTTATACTTTTGTTATTATTTCATAACAGAGTCATATTTTTAGAATAACATTTTTGTCTTTGTTTTAAGGAAGGAAATAAAAATATTATTTTAAATTAAATTCTTATAAATAAGTTGGTAGTAACTTTGATTTTTTACCTTAATGATATTTAATCAAAGTCATTAGGACTACAACCTATATTAGAAGTGATAGAAACTTTACAATGTAAGTAATAAAATAAACAACGTAAATATTGAAGATATTCACTTTGAAATTTAAAATATCATTTCTTACAGTAGTTCTAGGAAGCCTTTAAAAGTAGGGTTATATTATGAGCCCCTTTGGATTGGCTTATAAGTTGCCTATAAGCTGTTTTCAAAGCCTTTTTTTTTAGTGTTTGGGTAAACAAATTTTAAAGCATTTTGTGCTTAAAATAAGTCCAAAAAAATTAATTGAGCCCGTTTGGCTTAACTTATCTAAAGCAGTTTATAAGTTGAAAACAGCTTATAAGCCCAAAAAAGTAAGTTGGGCTACCCCATTTTTTTTTTTTTTTTTTTTGCTTATAAGCTGCTTTTTTTAAGCCCATCCAAACAGGCTTTATATGTATCTTGCATATAACGCACAAAACTGGAGCTAGAAGGAAAACAAAAAGGTAAACAAACAGACAAGGACCATTTTTTCTATATTTTTGCGATCTTTGGTGTCACATGAAAGTAAACCTTCCGTCATAGGGTTTGTTTCCCTAACGCAATAGGTTTATCAGGATCCAGGCTAAGGCTAACCTCCACCCTATGTTTATTCTGTTCCTTCTTTTTTTAAATTGTTTTTCATGTGCGTACTTAACCGCCTCCCCCCCCCGAAATGTTGCCTATGCTACTGGCAGATTCATATTTAAATCGGTGTTGGAAATTAAATTTGGGTCACCCATGTGGATCAATCCAGATCCATGTCTAATTATGTATGACTTATATATTTATTATCATATAATATTAATGGTAAAGAACTTAAAGGCAAGTTTTATAAAGTGGTGGTTAGACCTACTAGGTTATATGGGGCGGAGTGTTGGGCTGCCAAGAACTCTCATGTTCAGAAGATGAGAGTCGCGGAGATAAGGATGTTGCGATGGATGTGTGGGCATACGCGGAAAGATAGGAATAAAAATGAAGAGATCTAGGAAAAGATGGGGGTGGCCTCGGTGGAGGACAAGATGAGGGAAGCAAGACTGAGATGGTTCGGGCATGTGTAGAGGAGATGCACGGATGCCTCAATGCAGAGGAGTGAGAGATTGGCTTTGGATGGTTTCAGGAGAGCTAGAGAAAGGCGAAAAAGTATTGGGGAGAGGTGACTAGATAGGACACGGTGTAGTTGCAGCTGACCGAAGACATGACCTTAGATATGAAGTTGTGGAGGATACGAATTAAGGTAGAAGGTTAGTAGGTATTAGAGATTCGATTAGTGGGTTCATTTATACTAGGGGTCATAGTATTTCCCTATATCTTATTGTCATTTGGTTTCAGTTACTATCTATTGTTTCTTGTTATTCGATGACCATATTATTTGTTGTAGTTATTGTTCCTTTTCCTGAATGTTTTGTCTTGTTTTCTATAGTTCTTTGCCATGATTGCTTCACTGCAGTTATTTCTTTTTCCGATCTGCTTTGATATGTTTTTTCTTGAGCCGAGTGTCTATCGGAAACAACCTCTCTACCTCTCAAGGTATGGGTAAGGTCTGCGTACACTCTACCTTCATCAGACCCCACTCGTGGGATTACACTGGATATGTTGTTATTGTTGTAGTAAAGAAAGGAAAAGAGTTAAAACTATTGGGAAAGTTTCTGAATGGTTGTGTCACGTAAAGAATTTTAAATAGGTTTTTATTAGAAGAAACCTCACGTTAATTTTCTGTTAACTTCTTCTCCTCCTAACGCTTTCCTCTTTCCAACCCTGACAAAGAAAAATTCTCTCTCCTTTGGTGAAGAACCTTTGTGGAATCGTTATTTTCGTTGGAGCAATTAATTCTATAACTCAGGTACCATTTTAGACTATGAAATTTATACGGTCCATTATGTATGATTAGACTGTATGACTAGTGAAACGAATTCAATAATCCTTCTACAAATTATGTGTTTATTTAATTCTTCATGGGTACCAGAGCCTAGGGTTAGTTTTTTATTTTCCCAGTCTATGCATCGTCACTATTGAAACGAAAAAATTGCTTTAACAAACGACTAACTTGGTGATAGGTGTATGTATTTGTTTATTTTCTTTCTGTTAACAAGACATTGAGCCCGTTTGGATTGGCTTATAAGTCAGTCAAATCAGCTTATAAGCCATTTTTTAACTTATTTGGGTATTTGATAAAATAAAAAAAACAGCTTAAATTAAGTTAAAAAGTGCTTAAAATAAGTCAAAACCAAGAAGTTGCTCAACCCCAACTTATTTTTTTTAGCTTAAAAGCCATTTTGGTTTGACCAATAATTTTACCCTTTTATTCCTTATATTTTCTGTTAATTCTAATACTACCCGTACTTCTAAATACCCTTTAAGTACTTTTATCAAAACACGTAATTGCTTATTTATAAAATAACTTTCGGCACTTAAAAAGTACTTTAAACACTTACGCTTAAAACCCACTTTTTTCCAGCTAATCCAAACGGGCTCATTGTCTTGGCTCTCTCCCTTTCCACCCAATCTCTCTGGCTTTGACCGGAAAGTCATTCTTTCCGGTCAAATGAACACTCTCAACCACTAAAACAAAATCCAATTGTTAGATTGAATAAACTCTCAGGTCAAACTCCAAAAATATTTGAGCCAAGAAAAGAAATTCAAGATTCATTCACTTTCTAACATAACAGTTGAGCTCAATGATCGCCTCCATCTTCCATTTCATTCGGACTCATTATTGTAATTAGACAATTTTTCTTCTCCTCATTCACGAATAGAGGCTTGCTTTAGAGGTTAAATGGCAAAATTTAAACTAGAACCGAAGTGGATTTTCCCTAAACCACTCACTTAAAAGGAGCAATAAAATAAATTGGATTTCTTTCTCATTGTCGAAGATTCGGTTAAAATTTTAAAGCATTGATTTGGTGAGAAAAGCTTTTACCCAATAATCAAATAAGAGATGCTTTAAATAGCAAGCTTGACGGTGGTACAGGTGGAAAAGCTTTTGTTTCTTTTACAGCTCCTCACAATGCATATTTTTGGGTAATACAATGTTTTTTTGGTTCCTTTTCCTCTTTTTTACAAGTGTCTTTATCTTATTCGTTTATAGCCACATCAACAGCGTGTATACTTTTGACTTTTTGTCTTTTTGAATGGTTGTTTTTGAAAGGGTTTAATAGACACAGTTTTTCAGGTGTTAGATAGACATATCCTTAATTAAAGTGTTTACATGGAAAACTCAATCAAGTTTAAGGGATCGCATATGCATTCAACCAATAATTTATTTTTTGCGCTGAATAGTATTTAACATATACATCAAACTATCATGTACTAGAAAACTTCTAGTTTCATAACAGATAAAGAAATATTATTACTGACATAAATTATTGTTCCTTCAGGTTATCGTTATGAATAATTTGGCAAAAAGTTATAAAAATTCTGTAATAGTTAATTAGATCATGGTCTTATCTTAAAACTTAAAAGGCAGTAGAAAGTAATTAGAATATCAGATTAAGCCGGTACTTCCAAGTGGAGTTGGCTCATGTATATACTGCAAAAGTGCTCAAATGTAAGTAGGGAACCTACTTAATTATAAGAAACATATTACAATATTATTGATTCAGACTCAAACAAGAGTTCAAACCTAAGCAACATAGTTGGACATAGCCTAAAGTAGAAGAAATACGATCTTCATAACATGGTAGAAATTAACATGGTTCATTTGTTGATGCCAGTGGCATTTTTAACTGCATCACCTGCTCCTAGTGTTGTGTCCTTCACTTGCTGCGCCATCTAAATCAATATCACAAAAATAGAAAAGATCATTATTATTTGTAAATAAAATTTAGAAGAATGAGAATTATTGCGATGAATATCATATGTAGAACTAGTTTATGTAGGTTCAACTGAATCCATTGATTTCAGCTCGTTCACCTAGACCCTCTAATTAAAATTTGATCATGTTTCATTGATACGAATAATAATTAAGAATGTTCAAACCTGTTGCACGGTTTCCTTGGTAGACTGTGCAGCGTTCCCAGCCTTCTCCATCAACTGACTAGTCTTTTCCTGATGCATAACAATATCACAAGTGTTATCTATGATAAAGAAGTAGTAGCTAAAATAATTTTTAACCCTTATTTATGTACGTCGGTTGCACGAAAGAACATTTGAACTTTTAATTTATTTTTTTTATGCATTCGGCATACAAAATTTTCTGACACAACTCATTTAAATTTGTGCCAAATAGGTCTGTATTGACAGGGGTAAAACATTCCTTAACAAAAAATTATCTAACCTAACAACTCAAATATAAAAGTTCTATTAAAAGTTCTAGATAAGAATGAAGGAATCTTAACCATATTCCTACTACACAACTTAGTAGCCAAAATAATTACAGAAGATCCGAAGAGTTTTTTTAATTTCTGATGTCAAGAAAAATGCTAAAGGTGATTATTTAGCTTCTAACTCATTAGGAAGGATATCTATGAAACTAAGATTGGGACCATCATATATACACTCCTATTACTAGAAGTTAAAGAAAATGGATCGCATAATCCATGCAGACCTGGGCTTGGCCCTGGGCTTGGCCAGCTTGGTAGTTTTCCTTCGCTTGCGGCGTCATCTAAATCAATATCACCAAATAGAAAAGATCTTATTAGTACATAAATTAGGTTAGAAGAATGAGAATTATTGCAATGGATAATAAATATAGGACCAGTTTATATAGTTTCAACGGAATCCCCTGAGTTTAACTCGCTGATCTAAATCTTCTAATTAAAATTAAAATTTGATCATGTTTGATCGATACAAATAATAATTAAGAATATCCAAACCTCTTGCACTGTTTCCTTGGTAGACTGTGCGGCATTTCCAACCTTCTCCATCAATTGACTACCCTTTTCCTGATGCATAACAATATCACAAGTGTTATCTATGATATAGGAAGTAGTAGCTAAAATCATTTTCAGCCCTTAAGTACGTTGGTTGGGCAATAGAATATTTGATCTTTTTTATTAATGTTTTACGCGTTCGGTATACAAAATTTAGAGACCCAGCAAATTTAAATTTGTGTCATATAGGTCCACTGAGAGAGGTAAACATTCCTTAACAAGAAATTATCTAATCCAACAACTAAAACATAAAGGTTCAAGTTAAGAATGAAGGGATCTTAGCCATCCTACCACACAACTTAGTAGCCGAAACAACGTATAACATACAGAAGATCAAACCAGTTTTTTTTTTTTTTAAAAAAAAAAAAAAAAAAAAAATCTTCATGTCATGAAAAATGCTAAAGGTGATTATTTAGCTTCTGACTCGTTAGGAAGGATATTTATAAAACTAAGACTAGGTCCAACACACACACACATATATACATTCACACACACTAATAAATAAAAATTGAAATTAGCAATTAACTTCGTCGCTAATCCGCTGTAAGTAGGACTAGTGATGAATTTTGCTGTTTAGTTCAGTGACGGAGCCAGGATTTCCGCCGAGGGGTTCAAAATATAAAAAAGTAAACATACGAAGAAGCCTAAGGGGGTTCAACATCTACTATATATACATAAAAAATAATTTTAACATTGTAAAAACAGTATTTTTTTCCGCCGAGGGGGTTCGGATGAACACCCTCGGCTCTATGTGGCTCCGCCACTGGTTTAGCTACAGACTTCGCCTGTCCTTAATTTTTATTAGTAGACGTTAAGAAAAAGGGAAATCACATGAGCAAGGCAGACCTGCGCTTGGCCCTGAGCTTGGCCAACTTGGTGGGCTATCTTCGAAGTATCCATGATTTGCTTTTGAACTTGGAATAATAGTGTACAATTGCTTTGAATTGCTTATGGATGTGTGTATTGTCTTGTAAAGACTCTGTATTTATAGATATGTAAGCTCATCCAATGCCGACGTCTATAAAGGCAAGGGGTAACACACATTCTTGGCCGCAAGGCTAGGACCCGTGACCATGTCCTTTATGGAGATATTATGGGAATCTTAGTTGATACTCCTTCGGTCCATTTTAGTTGTCGTGCTTATGAAAAAAAAACTGGTTCAAAATAGTTGTTGCTTTAGAAAATCAAGATAATATTAATTACTCCCTCCGTCCCAAAAAGACTGTCTTGATTCGGATTACGAGAGCCAAACTAACGATGTTTGGTGTGAATTCGGACACAAAATCTGTAATATTTTGAAATAAAAATTGCATATTTAGAAACTGCATAAAAAGTACTATAAGTCACGATAGTTAACTTAGAGAGTATTTGAAAAAAATATAGTCAAAGAAAATATCATTTCATTGTTCAAATAGTAAATAAGACAGTCGTTTTTTGGGACGGAGGGAGTATTAGTTTGCTTACTCAATAAATGTGGAGAAAGATTAATATGTGAAAAAAGAATAGTATTAATTTGTGATAAAAAAAAAAATAAGTAAGAAAAATTCAGTCAAATCATTCATTTAATTAATTTTTTTTAAGGGCATGGCATGTAAAAGAAAAAAATGACAAGTAAAATGGATCGAGGGAGTATTCAAAATATCATGTTCAAGTCGACTGAGAGAGCTGAACGTCGTATCTTATATTGAAAAATAAAGATATTTTGTACAATTGATGTAGTTTATGTTTTGACCCACTCTTCATTGTTTCATATTTTTTTATTGTTAAAATACCTCTTTTTGGTCTTATTTTTATATTTCTTTTAAATTTTATTTTATAAGTAGTTTGGTTTGAGCATAAAATATCAATTTTGTCTTTATCTAAGGAGGAGAATTAAAATATATTTTCTAATTTAAAGTCTTATAATAAGTTAGAAACTTTGATCCTTTTCCTTAATGATATTTAAGTTTAGTATAAATATTAATTTCTTAATCTAAAATAATTAGTTAATAAAGAAATAAAAGAGAACCAATGCGTCTCTTTTTTTTTTTTTTGAGCTAACCATGGTATTCGAACCAGCTTGCACGCACATCGACTAATTCCACAGGATACCTGTCACCTCCCACCAGCAATAGGTACTAGGTAACTCTATCTATCAAGAGTAAAACGGATAAGAAAAAATCACCTAGTGTTTTTAGCTATTCTGTAAATTGAACCTGAAATTTTACGTTGCTTAACCTACTTCATTGACCACTAAACCATACCTAACCAATGCATTTTTATTGTGGCAAAATCCCTTCTTATCACTGTGACAAACTGTCAATACACACACAATACACACTCTCCACAAAATTGACTGTATTTGACATACACAAAGCGGCACAGACACCTCACACATCACCCTTTCACAAGTCACAATGCAAATTTCTCTCCATTCAATTGGCACACATCATTCTCACTTTATCATTTTCGCCACGTGGACACTACAATTTCATATGTACAACACCTGGCCCACGACACATCCACTGATTACACACACAAGCACTCTCTAATGTAAGCAGGTAAATTTTTGGGATTTTATTAGGACTGGACATAAATATCGAAAATCGAAAAATCAAACCGAACTTCAAGGAATCGAAACCGAAAGAAACAACCGAACACTTGCCTTGGGTTTGTCATGTTCACCTTCAAAAAAACGAAACCGAAATAGCCGAACCGAACCGAAGAACCGAAATTTATACATTACACAAAAAAATTAAAATAGTCCAGACCCATTATGTTTAAGCCCCAAAAAAAAAACTCAATTGTAATAGCCCTTCTTTTGGGGTGGTCTTTAAATTTGCCTCGTATTAAATCTTTCGGTGCTCTTCGGCTAAAAAACCCATGGGTTCTATGTTCGTACCTTCACACGCCCGATACCAAAATTTTAAAAAAAAATCGCAAGACAGAGTTTAAATTTTGCTATGCCCACACCGGCATACACTTGTGAAGAAATTATCAAAGCGCATACGGACTCGCATACTTATATATGCTACATACGATTTGGCATAATGTCTGGGGTCCAAGATAACTTTGGTAATTCCTTCAAAAGTTTATCTGCCGGTCCGGCATAAAGTTTGCCCATTAAAAGTTTGCCTATAAAGATGCCCCCCACATAAACTTGTTACGGAATTACCAAAGTTATACGGACCGGCATGTATACCATGTTCTACCATGCGCATGAGATCCGTCCGCTGGGGTGGTAATTCCTTAACAAGTGTACGGGTCCGCATACACGCGACCCAAACCTTGGCTTGCAATTTTTTTTAATTTATGTTACGGGGTTCGAACTCAGAACCTTATGATTTCTACATGAACGCTCAGAGTTGCAAGCGAAGGGCAAAAATTAAAGATCAGCAATATGAGGGGCATAATTTAAAGACCACAAATATGAAGGGAAAAATTTAAAGACCACCCCAAAAGAAGGGCAATCCGCGCAAAAAAATGATTGTAATAAGCTCTCTTTTGCTTTTGTATCCCTAATTTTCCACATCAGTTGAGAAAATCAAATATCCTTAATAAAGAAAGGTGACTAGGATGTATCTTTAGGATTAATGTATGTCCTTTATGTGTTTTCTTAATTATTCTTACTGTATGTATATAATACCTAGTAATCCTATATTATGGTTATGGTTTTGTTCTGTGTATCCGTTTTGTTTTGATTTGATTTTTGATTTGTTAGTTTTATGTTTTGTTGCTTTTGAGAATATGAATTAGTGTAAATGGAATCGCTTCTAATATCATATAAAAAAAAACCAAATTGAAAAAACCCAAACCGAACCGAACCAAACTTCAAAAAACCTAAACCGAAAGAACCGAACCGAACTAGTTGGGTTCGGTGTTCGATGTTCGGTGTCCACCTTCAAAAAATCGAAACCGAAATAGTCAAACCGAAGTTTGATAAAACCGAACCAAAGAACCGAACGTCCACCCCTAGATTTCATGGCCCTTAAAAAGTTTGAAGTGATATTATTACACCCTTTTGTGTTGACATGATATATAGGGTGTATTTGAAGAAGTGGGACCCAGTGGATCCAAGGTGGACATAACTTAATCATTAGTTAGTTGAGTTTTTTCGGAGTTACTTATCAGTCAATTAGTGAGTTAATTAATTAAGTGATGATTAGCTACAAGTCAGTTAGTGCAGTATATATACATGTAATCTCTTAATCTCAGTTAGCTTTGTATATTTGAGATATTTTCTGTTATGTGTATGAATAAAGCAAAGCTCCCATTCTCTCTTCTTCTCCTTCCTTGTTTCTACTTCTTTTCTTCTTTGATTTCCATGGCTGAGCTCTTTAACATGGTATCAGAGTTTCTCGGCTAGATTAGATCAGTTTAGCTAAGAGGAAAACACAGAGAATTGAGTTTGTGCAAATCGCTATTTGAGATTTCTCCATTTTTCAATTTTCTGGAAAAAATTTCGATCGATCGAATCTGTTCTTCAACGATTAGTGAAATTCAAAGCAATCCTTCAAAATTTGGGATTGAATTTCAAATTTGGAGATTAAACTCTAGGAATCGATCATTTCTTTCTGCAAATTCTAACTGATACAACTTGATTGATCGCAATAATGTCGAATGTAGAAGAAACACCTCTCAATGGTGACAATGTCATAAATGCAACAACTTTTGCAACTTCGAATGCTAACTCACAGCAGGTTGAGGAATTTTGTCACAAAGATTAGTTTTACGTTCATCCTTCTGATATTTAAGGTTCGATGCTCATCCCTGTTTAACTTCAAGGTACTCAAAACTACTCTCTAGGAGCAAATCCTTGATGATTGTGTTACGTGGTAAAAACAAATTAGATTTTGTGTTAGGAAGTTGCAAAAAGGAAATTTATGAACCTAATTTTCATGAATTGTGGGATAGATGCAATGCTATAGTTTTAGCTTGGATAATGAACACAGTGACCAAGGACCTAGTTAGCACTGTGATTCATGTATCTGATGCTCACAAGTTGTGGGAAGATTTTAGGGAAAGGTTTGACAGGGTGAATGTTTCTAGGGCCTTTTACTTGCATAAATTAACTCAAGGCACCTCATCTGTTTCTGTATACTTATCTAAGCTAAGAGAATTGTGGGATGAATTTCAAGCCCTAATTCCACCTCCTTCATGTCCATATCCTGAGTCAAAACAGTACAAAGATCACTTTCACTTGCAAAAGCTTTGGCAGTTTCTTATGAGCTTAAATGAGTCCTATGACCATGCCAAGAGTCAAGTGCTAATGACTGTTCCGTGCCTAATGTGAATCAAGCTTATTCTATGATTGTCAATGTTGAGATCTATGATTGTCAATGTTGAGAGCCAAAGGAGAAATAAATGTAGTGGTTCATCGATGTCGGTTCAGAGAAGTGACCTGTTGCTTTGATGAGTGAGCGAGAACAATGCCTCCTTTTGCTTATATGAACAACAGAAGAACAAGTGTTGACACCTAATTTTTGACCTCCCATAACTTACTTTAATTACCCAGAGTCCTTGAATAATAAACGGAGGGAAATATGTTTTTTTTTTAAGACAAAATAATTTTCTAAAATTTATTTAGACTATATTTTGCCAATTTTGTTTGATAAAATAATTTCTGTAATATTATAAATTAATTTAAGTATTTTCACAATTAGTATACTTTTGTTAAATTAACCAAAAAGAGAGTGATAATTTTCCATGATTATTCACTTAATTGTCTAAATTGTTAAAATAGCAATTTGCAAAGTATTTTACTCTATTTAATTCAAGGAAAATTGATTAATTAAGTAAATTGATCATTTTAACCCCTGATTTCTTATTTAATAAAATTTGGCTTTTTATCATAATTAATTAAGTTGTGGTTGTGATCGATTTTTGAAAATTGCCATTAAGCGGCTTTAATTAAAATAATTAGTTATTAGCCAATTATGGCAACTAGCCAAATTTAATTAAGGTCTTTTGACAAAAAAATTAGTTATTTATTATGATTATTATTATCTCTTTTAAAATCTGACCAATTAGTTTTAAATGGGGTCATACTTTTTAAATATTCAATTAGTGGACATCGTCTTAAATTTGGGCTATTTGTTGAATTTTTGCATACTCACCCGCCTATACATATATATATATATATATATATATATATATATATATATATATATATATATATATATATATATATATATATAGGCGGATTATTTTATTTCCCTCTTAAATTGGCCGAGCCCAGCCCAATACAGGGCCAGACCCGGCCCACAAAGCCCTAAGGATTTAGGGCGTGTCCTCAGCCAAACAGACCCCTTAACGGGTCATTTGTTTTTCTTCAAAGGTTTCATCCAAAACTGCACTCCACAATGTGTCCCTTCTCTCTCCTGCATCATCTTCGCCATATTTGGCAAAGTAGCAGGTGTACAACACCTTTTCAGGCCTTGCATGGCCGGATCGAACAAACATTTAATGCTCCGTCTCCAAACTCACCAAACGCAACCTTAGTAAGGTATAATCTCTCCTTTTTCTTCACCTTTCTCCTTTACAACGGTCTTATGGCTGAAAAACTTTAATTTTTTTTTTTTTTTTTTTGCACTTAGTTTGAATACTAAATTCCTATTGGTTCATGATAAACCATGAGGATTGACCCATTGTTGGTCGAATCCAACAGTTTGTGAATTCTTAAAGTTAAATCTCAGCCTTTGAGTGTGGTTTTCAAAGTAAACAATTCTCAGAATTTCAAAGTCCCACATCGAGTTGAGATTGGGTTTTTTTCAGATCTAGGGTTCTATATAAGGAACCTTATTTCTCATTATTTGGGAGACTTTTGAAGGGATATACATATATTCACTGAAAAAGAACTCGATTCTCTCAAGTTTTGGCAATTTTTTGCTTTGAAACTTTGATTTCAAGTCTTAAGTTAAAATTTTAAATCTCTTTTCTTTATTCGGTGGCTAAATGTGAGGTGAAAGGAGCAAAAGGTCTCCAAGTTCGAATCTCGATCAAATGCTGCACACAAAGGATTAGTCAAATCATGTTATGTGCTATTATAGCTTATCTTGACTTAGTTAAGCATAAACCTTTTTAATCAAACCTATGTGGTCAAATATGCCCCCTTTAATTTATTTCAGTTTAGGTTTACTCATGTCAAACATGTACTGTGTTAGTTAATCATGTGTGTACTGCTATCCTGTTAGGAGTTAGTTAAATGTTGGTTAGATATTGTTGGCTTAAATATGCTTTAAGATTAAGTGTTAGCTTGGTTCTTTTCTATCATCTGTCTAAGTAGGTTTGGTTCTGTTAGCCTAATGTCTCATGTGTGGTAGGTAACACTGTAGAAATATTAAGTATGGGAAATCCTATCTGAGCCATGTTTTTGATCCTATTAAGTTAAATCATGTCCAAATCTGAAACCCCTATCCTGTGGCTGTCTCTATTTGATCTGATGTTTTGAAATATCATGCTTGTTTCTTGTTTTAGCTAAATGACTGTAAAGAAATATACCGATTAATCTTTGCACCTTGTCTGAGATTGGGAGTCTCTTGCTTAATTGATAATGACACTTGTCTATTTCTTTGCATGACTTGAAACTGCCTGCATATCGCTCTTAATAAACTTTAAAGCTAAACTGCATATGAGCCTATTTGGGGGTTTTGGCTAAACTAAAGTTGCATCTCCCAAGACTAAAATGACATGTCTAATGGTGACCAATCCCCTTGGATAACTATTATTTATGGTATGAGGCTTAAGCCACTAGGTTTATTGATTAGTTCCATGTTAAAAGATCCCAGAATGTGTTTTAAGTATTGGAATTCAGATTCAGTATCTTTAGGTCTACATTCATGATATGTGAGGCTTATGATGATTGTTCAGAGTCCTTTGTTGGTAAGATGTGATGAAAAAATGATATGTTGATGATTGTTCACAAAGTGTCTTATGAATCAGTCCTGTATAATGTATGTCTTTATTTGCAACAACTATAACACTATCACATATTACTTGGTTTAAAATGACTTTAAAGCCTATTATCCTGCCTGTCTATGCCTTTGCCTTGCAACTCTGCATACCCTTTTCTCTCTGTCTATGTCTGAGTAAAGAACTGTTTGCAGAAAATGGGCTCAAGTGTAGTGTATAGTGAGTATGTGATCATGAATTTGAAAGACTAAGTTGGTAAGAGGCTGTCACTTAATGTTGAGTAACTATGGGTGTGACTTACCTAGGGTCAGGAATAAGAGTGATGAAGCTTTGAGTTTCTAGTCAAACTCAGCCTAATCTCCTTTGTTCTAGACTGCTGGGGTTCCCTCATATGAACTTACATCCCATGGGGCCCTCTGAGTATTTAAAAAAAAAAAAAGAGTAGAAATCTGTGTAATTATATATTCTATTGTTGTTTGCCTTGCATGTTCCTCCCTTCCTTGATTCTTCTTTACTTTGCCTAGTTGAAAACTCTAACATTTAAAGTCCTATCATGTTTTCTTACCATCTGCTTTGTATGATTGTTTCTCAATGATGTATGAAAGGATATACCCAGATATACAAGGTATACCCAAATTCTATACACCTCACAAGTGTATAGAAGTTAGTATATTCAGTACATATGATGTATATCACTCCTATAAACCTATTGGTATTAATTGATGTTGTACTAGTTTGGGATTTTGGGGCCAGTTTCTTTCATGTTAATTGTTGGGCCTCCTCTTATATACTACGTATGATTCATAGTTGGCTCAGTTTGTTTATTTCTGTTAAGTGATACTATTTGGGCTTGAAATTCTTCTTCATTATTATTTGACTTAGGCCTGACTGTCTCCTAAAAAGTGTTACATTCTTAATTGTGTCATACATTCGACTGATTGTATACTATGTGTGTGGATAGGTATAGCTAGTTTCTTATTGTAAGCTTTGTATACAAATATTGAACACTCCCTCTCCTATATACCATAAGCTTAACACATAAATGGAGATGCCAAATAGCACTTTAGGATTAGGCAAGCCTTCCCAGTGTACGCATGCACAGGGTTTCACAAAAACCCCTTGGATCTTATGCGGCATCAGGAACAAGAGGGTGAAAGCTTTCCTTTTGGGGCTATTTTAGTATCTACATGTGTGTGTGTGTACCCATGGTCTATTGGCTGGTAGTTGTATATTTTTGTTTGTATGGCATTGCCTATTTTTTGTTCAAGAAAATGACCTTGATGGCTTTTCTTTTTATTTTTGGTGTTGGGTCTGTTTCCATGCTGTCTTGATTTATATGGGCTTCAAAGTTGCAAGGCTTTAGTTACTTGCAATTTTGGGCCTATTTCCTCTTGTCCCCAATCTATATGTATACGTATGTCTAGTCGAGTTCCTATTCCATTGAATGATGTACATTTTAGAGTTACATGCCTTATATGTATTTATTACACAAGTCTTCTTTTATTTTAAATCTCAGTTTAAACATGTCCTAATCCATATCCCCTTCATTTTGCTTTCATGAAATATCATTGCTTGGGCAATTTCTATTTGCATAAACCCATTGGGCTGAAGGCCCAATAACTCTTTCGTGATCGAGTCCGTCAGAAAAATGGAAAGGAAAGCTAAATTATTTGAAGGTCCAACTATGGGTGAAAATAGCCTACTTGTGGGCTTGGGTAGGCCCACCAGCCTGAACTTTCCTCCTTTATTTTTCCTCTATATCTGTTTATGTATATGTACTTGTAAAAACTCTTGCAAAAAATATTGAAACCCTATGCATGTGTAGAACTTAGGAAATCAACGTTTAGTGTTTTAGGAAGTCGCTAAAACTTTTTTTTTATTTTTTTATTTTAAAAAAACTGGGATAACAATCAATTTTTGCGTGACAAATCAAAACTTAGCTTGATTTTTATTTTTTTTCAAATTGGCTTAATGACACGGTTAGTGATAAAAAATGGGATTTTGGTTAAGTTCAAAAAAAAGGGGAGCAACATCTAATGGTTCTTCAAAATGGCTAAGTAATGAAATTCTGGGCTATCATTCGTGATTATAAAAGTCAAGTTGTTTGATATTTTCTTGAAACTGTGTTGAAATAAAAAAAAAAATTGTAAACTCAAGGAACCATTTTGAATCTGGGTTCGATGTACTGAAAGATAAAGAATCGCACATTTTTGAAGATGTAAATAGGTTTTGAACTTAACAAAAATCTGATAAAAATAGTGACTGATTTGGGCCTGGAAGCCCAAAAACAAATGGACTGAAAATAAAGAGAAATATACTTGGACTAAGATTGAGGTGTGATGGACTTTGGGCTTGGAATATGGTTTGACCTTATGGGCTTCAAAAGTAATAAAATTTGGACTCAATAAAACTTTACTGTTTCTTACATATGTACATGTATAAATATAGAGATAATACTCCATACTTTCTTATAAAATAATAAAAACCTATAAGAACTAAACTCATCTTATTAGGGCTAGAATAGTAGCGACTCTACTCTGGAGAAATTTCGAGTGTGTCCTAGTCCAGCAATAAAGTGAGTTGAACACTTACATAGATTTTTAAACCCAAAAACCCCTTTTATAAGGGGATTTTTGCCAAATTTTTCCTTGAAATTATGATATGAAAATGAATGAAATTTTTGCCGAAAATTAAACATCTGTAAACAAATAAGTACATTAACCACACATTGAAGCTCGTAGGTCAACCGTATTCTATAGATCTTTAATACTAGGGTGCGTAAAACCTTCCCTAGGGGATCACCAGAACCCTTACCTCGAACTTTGGTACCAAATGATTTCTCCCTTGCTTGAAAAATCTTTCCTATTTTCCTTTAATAAATTAGGTAGCGACTCTAAAAAAAAAATACTAAAATTCAATTAGAGCACCAACAACCTCGTAGTAACTTTGCCTCAAAACCGCGTAAAAGCCAACCGTAACAACAAGTAGTGGAACAAGTAGTGATTTCAGACCTAGACACAGGGAATTAGCACTATGTGAACAAATCCACTCTTGTTTGAGAATTTTGCAACTACAAGAGACATACTAAGGACAATTGCTACAAGCTTCATGGCTATCCAGCAAATTTTAAGTATAGGAAGAAAGGAATGCCTACTTCTAATTCATATGCTATTAATATGACTGATGTAGGAGGTCAATCACTTGATTTGCAGGGCAATTCTAAGGCAAGTTCATCCTCTACCATCTTTCCTAAAACACCTTTCTTCACTCAGGATCAGTACAACAAAATTCTTCAGATGCTCAACAAAGGAAAAGGAGTAGATCCTTTTGCAAACTCATCTAGTGTTAGTGGATGAGGTAATATTGTTGCTTGTATGTCCAAGTCAGTTGAGTGTGATTGTATAGTAGATCTTTGGAGCATCTAATCATATGGTGCATAATCTGAACTTGTTAAGTAAATGGGAAGAACTAACAAGTATGCATAAAAACCAAGTTAATCTACCTAATGGAGGACAAGTCTCTATCAGTCATAAAGGCGTAGCTTCAGTTTTTGAGAATAGGTATGTGCAGAATGTTTTGTACATTCCAGACATCAAGTTCAATTTATTATCAATTTCTCAGATCACAACGGTATGGCAGTGCTTTGTTGGATTCTTTCATGATTTCTGTGTATTTCATGAACTCTCATGTGTAAAGGTGATAGGGATTGGTAGAGAGGATCATGGGCTGTACACACTCAAAAATGGTCCTATAGCATGCTCTTTGAATAAATTAGCAGCTACTGCTATTACATTGTTGAACTCTACTACTGTTAATTCTAAAAATATAGTTTGTAATTCTGTTGAAATCAAATCTTACAATGACAGTTTCATTTGGCATAGGAGACTAGGACATGCTCCTTTATTTGTATTTAAGAAAATAAGTGGTATTCAAAGTCCCTCCTTAAAGGATCATGTTTCTACGGTCTGTCATCTTGCTCAACAAACAAGATTGCCATTCTCTCTTAGTACTACCTGCTCTTCTCATTCATTTGATCTAATGCATGTCGATGTGTGGGGTCCTTATAGGGTAGCCTCTCATAATCGAAAAGGATAATTTATGACATTGGTGGATTGTTACTCTAGGTACACATGGATTTTTTTATGCACACTAAGGCAGATTCTATAGTAGTGCTCAGACATTTCTTTATGTTTGTCAAGAATCAATTTGCATGTACCATTGAATTTCTTAGGACTAACAATGGTACTGAATTTCTAAATGATCAAGTTATCAATATGTTGAAGGAACTAGGAGTATTACATTAAAGTTCTTGTGTTTACACGCCCAACAAAATGGGGTTGTTGAGAGGAGACGCAGACACATTCTTGACATGGCAAAAGCTTTAGATTCCAGGCTTGTGTACCCTTACAGTTTTGGAGTGAATGTGTATCAATAACAGTATACATTCTCAATGGGTTGCCGTCTGCATTACTAAAGGGTAAATCTCCCTTTGAGATGCTATTTGATAGAACTCCATCTCTCTTCTTCATCTAAGAGTGTTTGGAAGCTTGTATTATGCTACTAATGTCAAGAAAGTTGATAAATTCTATCATAGAGCTATTCCTGTTGTTCACCTTGGTTATGCTTCTTCTCAGAAGGGCTATGTCCTCTATGATCTCATCTCTAAAATGTTCTTTGTCAATAGAGACGTTGCTTTCAAAGAGCATATCTTTCCCTTTAAAGACAAGTCCTCTGATTGGTCCCCTCTCTTCCAGTTCTAGATTTCATTGACTCAGAAATTCCTACATTTATTTCTAGTCCTCCTGTATTACCTTCTCCTGAGCATGTTGTTGAAGTACCACATGATGCTATTTTACCTGAGCCTCCTCTTGATTAACCAATTCTTCCAGCTGCACCAGTTGTCCTTATGATTCCTCCTGCGCCTCTTACTGATGTAAGAAAATCCACTAGACATTCTAGACCTCCTATTTGGATGAATGATTACATTGTCCAAGCAAAACACATCTTCCTATTTATATCCCATTGTTTGCAACAAATTATTAACATGCGGAAAATAAACTACAACATATGAAGAAACAGAGATTTTATTGATGAATATTGCGGGTACAGATCTATTTATTCCCTTGATTCTTCTCTCCTATATTTTCTCCTAATCAGAGGGCCGTAAATAGCATATTTCTTGAACATAGGATGATTTGGATATGTGTGGACTTTCTAGAAATTTATTTGATCTCCATGAAAGGATTTTGTAGATCTTCTTGAAGTATTTGATTGTCAAGAAGGATCCGACCACATATTGATCTCATTGTCAATATCCTGGGAAGTATATGGGATTTTCGAGATGTGTTTTGATCTCTTTGTGAATATCCAAGTGTTTATAGGATATTTGATATGATCCCTTTGTGAATGTTCCATGAGTCTGGAACTTTTGAGATGCCTTTTTAAGGGAATATGTGTCCCTTTATATAGGCGTAAGCTAGGGTTTAGGGTAGTCTCCAAGAAACTCTAACGGACCTTAGAGTTTGAAGATAGATTGGACTCGTCTTGTAGAGTCCTATAAAATTTTGATATCTACAAATGCCCCCTACTTCAAGTTTAGTCAGAGTGTACACTTGGAGAAACTCAAAGACAAGACTTGAAGTGCCCATAAAAATGGAGCTTCCATTTGTGCAGTTTTGTCACGACCCAATTTAAAGAGCCTTGAAGGCACTAAATCCCTCGAGTTAGTAAGTCACCCCCAACTCAAATCTCAAACAAATAAAGTAACAAATATTGCAGAATAAACATACAAGTCAACTTTTAAGTCTTTAAGGTCTTATCATCATAAAAGTGTGGAATTAAAGGTACAATCATCACCGAATCTGGTGTCACTAGTACAAGAACGAACTAAAAAGGAATACAAGTCTGGGAATACAACTCGAAAATACAAAACTGTCCGAAAATGAAAGGCAGGAAATAAATGATAAATGAGAGTCTGTTGCTACAGAAGAGCTAGTACCCCACCCTGAAGTCTCGAAATGACCTTCTCAACAACCGGCGAAGTCTCAAGCGGAGCTCGTACCAGCTACAAAATCTACACATCAAAAAGAGTGCAACATGTGTAGAGTGAGTACAAAGAACAACGGGTACTCAGCAACATCGTCGACCGACCCTAACAAAAATGGAGACGAGGGTCGGCCTAAGATTACCACTTCTACAATTTAACCGCTATTAGTCCAGCGTAATAATATCGGGTTATAAGCTTAAGTGAAGCTTCTAATCCACAAGTCCATCAAGCTCCCAAGTAGTCATTTAAGGTAATTTAGGAAACAACTCAACAAATCACAACCAAGGAATCAATGAGATAGTATGACATGCAATGATATGAAATGCAATGCAATGCAAGGCCTTTTCCATCTCCCGGTACACACACGTTCGAACATTAACGAATCGTGACCCATGGAGGACTCGTGAGGTCCATATACTAACACAGCATTCTTAAATCTCCCAGATCACATCGAGTCTCAGCCATTTTAAGCTTCCAATCACGATACTCGGTCCTTGGGCCCACATTACTTGTCATATAACGAATCTAGCGCAAAATACCATCATCACTCCGTCTGGAATATTACCCATCGGACCTTTCACAAGTATCCTGAAAATGCACATGAGATGCTGTAATAAGCATGAATATGACATGCTACACAATAAGCCATCAAGCTATGCAATAAAGACTCAATCTTTAGCTCTTTTCTACTTTTAAACGAGTATTTAAGAATAATGAGAAAACATAATCACAATGAGACAGGTAATAAGCATAGAAGCAGCAAATAAGGGACCTCGTATCCCAATCACAGACACAAATCAATCCATGCTATCAACTAGTGCCCAAAGAGTGGCATTCAGACTAGACTATACAATGAAAATTACGCAAATACCCTTATCATGACACTGTAACCGATACAAGTGCTCGTCACCTCACAAGTATCAGAACCCCCTTTTGTTACCCCATTGTCCCCTCTTATTAGTCCAATTTTAACCAACCATGATGCTTAAGTAAGTTTTATGGTGTCAACATGTCTGGAGTAGGAGTCCGAGAATCACAATAAGGCATTGCCCTTTCGTAGAGCCTCCGAACGGTCCCAATCCGTTCAAACACGGATTATGCATAAGAATACGAGTCAATCGATACCCATATTACCCTATAAAAAATTCGGGTCTAAAAAGTCAACCCACAACTTTGAAGGTGAAAATCGTAATTTCATAGGAAAATCGGGTTCAATAAGGTCAAA
Source organism: Lycium ferocissimum (assembly GCF_029784015.1). Taxonomy (NCBI): domain Eukaryota; kingdom Viridiplantae; phylum Streptophyta; class Magnoliopsida; order Solanales; family Solanaceae; genus Lycium; species Lycium ferocissimum. The sequence goes on from NC_081352.1 coordinate 15,922,283, forward strand.
TTATTATTCTAGGAGGTCATACGAATCCAATGATACTCATATTAGTATATGTTAAATCCGAACCCAAAAAGTCACCCAAAATAGGACTCTGAGCCACAAAAGGCAAAATGGAAAATTTGTTCCATAAATAGTTTACCCATGATTTATAGAGTCTATATCTCAAAAATCAAACAAATCCAAAATCAATTTCATGCTCAATTAAAGAAAATCTTAGTTCAAGTGTAGGGTTCATAAACCCCAAATTTCCCCAATCCTAATCATGATTTCTAGCATGAAAATCCTTAATAATCTGTGATTTAATCGAAATACGAAAATTAGGAACTTACCCAATGGATGAATCCTGCAAAATCTTCTAGAATCCCCTTAAACGGAGCTCCCAAATGTCAAATATGTGAATGAGAGGTCTAATCATGAAATGGGGAATAAATATCTAAATCTGTTTAGCAAAAAGCGCATCTACGCAACTTCCCTCGCTCCTGCAGGTCCGCATCGACGGCCCAAACCTCGCAGGTGCAAGGTCCACTTAAATCCCCCTAGGCCACAGGTGCGGCCTAAGGCCAACCACTCCCAGGTGTGAGTCTAGACTCACTGGTGCGAAAACACTAAAACCAGCAAAATGATGAAATACCCAAACTTCGATTCGACACCCGAAACTCATCTGAGACCTCCCAGACATGAACCAAATATGCATACCACTCCTAAAACACGCTACGAACTCACTTGCACCCTAGGAATTTCCAAACGAGGTCATGTTGAATCGGTCAACACAAAAAACCTTGAAACTAGATTTCCAACCAAAGACCAAAATGCCCCCGAGTCCCTCGAGAACCGAACAACTACTCAACTAAGTCATAATCGACATTCCGGACCTAATGAAATTGACAAAACTTCCAAAAAGACCCATTTACCCCCGATGTTGACTTTGGTCAACCAAACACTTAAGTGTTTCCAAAAATCCCGTTTTATCACCCAAATCATATTTGAATGCCTCGAAAATTGCATCACCCATCCCCACAAGTCGAATATACTCTAATGAAGCTAGGGGAAGGGTCAATAGGACTAAAATAGCTGAGATAGCCAAAATGACCTAACGGATCATTACATCATCCACCACTTCACATGTTCGTCCTCGAACTACCTGAATCACTGAAAAGCTAGGGTTATCTAATCTGCATATCTGATTCGGTCTCCTAGGTAGCCTCCTTAACCCGACAATGCCTCTACTGAACTTTTACTGAAGCAATCTTTTTGGACCTCAACTTCTGGATCTGTCTATCCAAAATAGCAATTAGCTCTTCCTCGAAAGTCAAGTTCTGATAAAGCAACACCGAATCCCACTGAATCACATGGGAACCATCAGAATGGTTCTATTGAGAATAGAAATATGAAACACAGGGTGAACACCCGATAACTCAAGAGGCAAAGCTAACTCATAGGCTACCTCACCAATACGTTGAACGATCTCGAATGGACCAATGTATCTAGGGCTCAACTTGCCCTTTTTCCCAAACCTCATCACACCCTTCATGGGTGAAACCTTCAGCGAAACCCGCTTACCAACCATGAACTCTAAGTCACAAACCTTTCGATCCGCATAACTCTTTTGCTTGCTCTGAACTGTAAGAAGTCTCTCTTGAATCAACTTGACCTTGTCCAAAGAATCCCGCAACAAGTCCATATGCCAAGGCCTTACCCAAAATGCATCAAACCAACTAACCAGAGAACGACACATTCTACAATACAATGCCTCGAATGGTGCCATCTAAATGCTCGAGTGATAATTGTTGATACAAGAAAACTCAGCTAAAGGCAAAAACAGGTCCTAATGATCACCAAAATCAATCACACAGGCCCGCAACATATCCTCAAGGACTTTAATAGTAGGCTTGGACTGACCGTCAGTCCAAGGGTGAAATGTTGTACTAAGCTCCCCTCGTGTACCCAACTCTTTCTGTATCGACCATCAGAACAGGTACGAAATGAGCCGACTTAGTCAAACGGTCCATAATGACGCAAATAGCAGCAAATTTCCCCAAAGTTCGTGGTAATCCTACCACAAAGTCCATAGAAATCCTTTGTCACACCCTGATTTTACTAGGGTGTGATGGGCACCTGACCCCACATTCGGAGTAGAGCGAACCCACTGACTCTTATTACATACATAAACTCTTGGACTCTTAATCAGACAAAAATGATAAGTACAACAAATATTTTGGAAACATCGTTTGTAGTTTACAAATCGACGAATCCGTAATCATATGAAATCTAATGCAAAATACGTAATGACACGTCGGCTGATGGAGCCGCTCACAACTGACATTCGTAACCCACAACTCGTTCGCAAAGTCTCTACCGATAATCGTAACACATAACATGCATGGTCCGACTCCTAAGAAGACTCCAGAGCAAACGGAGCTTGCCAACGCCGCCGGATCATCTCCTACAAAGCCCGCACTCATCCGGGTGTACCGCGCGCATGAAACGCCCCCCCCGAAGAACGTGGGGTCGCACGAATATGTACCCGAGTATGTAAAGCATAAAATACGATAAACAATCATAACCGAACAGAGGATACGTAACATGAATGTAATAACCGAGTATCGTAAATGCTTACTCATAAAACCTAAGCAAATGCATAGTGTAAAACATGCCATAGCCGGCTCCCGCAGAGACTCTAAGCAAACGAAAGTGGTCGCCCCCGACGCCGGCGCCACAACATATCATATCGTATCGAAATGTGCACATATCATAACATATCGTATGGCCATATCATATCATATCGTAGTGTGTACATGGCACATCATACACCACAACCCATGTACATATATACCGCCCTCACACCGAGGCACCCGCGAACAATGCGCGGAATACGCGTGATAACGGTATCCCTGCCCGGCTCGGTGAAGGAAGCATCGAGGCATCCACGAGCGGAGTAGTGAGAAACTAAATGCAATATATAAAATGTAAAGCATATACAGAGATCGGACGGAATAATCAAATGACATAACATGAAAAAGGGTCCGACAAGGCATAGCACATACCTTTTAAAGACCGCGGAGGATTCTTGTCAAAATAGAACTTCAGGGTCATTTGTGTATATCAAAATATAAAACATATACGTAAAACTCGATAGCATAACTCAAATGGCGTACCTTATAGCGAACATTTGACAATAACTAAAACATAAGTCTTTCGGATATCGAGTGGTTCGTGTCGAATAGTCTTTCCAAGCAGCTTTTAATTCCAAAGTAGGCCATAAGACTCAATAAAATAATTATAGCGCTTATTCTTTAGAAATTAGAAAGGTAGTTAGAAGTTTTTCCTCAGTTTCCATTTAAAGGTAGTTTAAATAGGATATTAGGAAAAATTCGGACAAAGTGAGCCCACCTCGACCAAATGAGGTGGCGTATGTAAACTACGTATGTTAAACTTCATAACGTCATCTATGGGGATTTTAAGGTGATCGGATTTCATTTGCACAAGTTCTGAGGGGGTTAGACAATTTTTATAATTATTCACACACTCTTCAATTCAATTCTCGGATGGAAAAGGGCGTTTTTGAACGTGGATTCCGAGGAGTAGAGTTGTCCCCGAGGTCCAAATTCAAGCCTAAAATATCTAAGACATGCCAAGAGAAATAATGGGAGAGCTTTACATACCTTTCTTGTCCTTTACGCTTGCCAAAATCCAAATCCCGTTTCGTCCAAAACCTACAAATGGTCACATTTACCAATTGACTATTCATAAGGCTTAAAATTTCAATCTTAACCAATACTTGTCTATAAAAATTTGGGCGCATCTCCCCTATATATACAACATCCCCGAGATTTAATCAAATATCAACAACCATACCAAACAACAATAACAATAATCATCAACGATCGATTTGAACGCATTCTAATATGAATTATCTCCTTTTCCAAATAAGACAACAACTCCCAATCCAACTTTACGCTTTCAAATCAATATCAACATTTCCATATTCATACACTAATTTAAGATCATTCAAACATAGGCCAAGAATATTCCAAGCCATATATCCAATATTCAACAATTCCATCAATTCCATATTCCACCCGAAATTCCTACATATGCAACAAAACCATCACCATACATTTTCTACTTACCAATTCATAATCAACAACAACAATCCACACTTTAACAACTTCATTTCCATAATATCATAAAATCATTCTAAAATGACATAATCATCTACAATCAATTTCAATGCCAACTTAAACCATTTAACCTTCATTACATCATAAGGATCACAAAAACACCAACAATTATTCATAATATTTCCAGCTCCAAAATATTCCATAGAATAGCCCACACATTATTTTCCAAATTTTCCAACCAACCAATTCGCGATATAACTATTTCATAATTTTTATTTCCGTAACGAAGTCGAAATTAATACTAACAACATCAATAGCAACATCCTCCACATTCTACAAGTTAACTACATTTATTTTAATCCAAAATTCTCTTCAAATCTCATTCCATAATTCACAATGCCAACGGACGAATTTATATCGCTATTTTTCCCGTTCTAATCCGTTAAAACTTTAAATAAACTTGTTAGCAATGAAAAGGAACCTTAATATTACCTCAAGTGTGCAGCCACCACGTCCACCCTCTTCTCTTTAGTTGATTTTTAGCTCAAATCGAAGGCAACGCAACGTAGAACACTTTCCTCTTCATGGGCTTCGGGATTCGGGGTTCCGATTTTGGTCAAAAATTGATTTTCTTTCTAGATCTCCTCATCTTTTTCTCTAGAGTTTTCTAGGTTCTCTTGGTCTGAAAATTAGAGAGAGATACCGAAAATTGTAATTAAAAAGCATGGGTAATGGGCCTGACCCGAATTGGATTCGGGTTGGGCCGGATTTACTGTTCAACTCGACCCTTCTGCCTTAAAACGTTCATACCTCCTTATCCCGATGTCACCTGTAGACCCACGACCTACCATTGGAAAGATAATTCAATTATCTACAACTTGTATTTCTGGGGGTTTTCCCAAATTCCAAACTTATAATACCGTTTTTACCCCTCAAAGTCAGGTCACCCGAAAACGTTTTCTTAAAAATATTCGTTTGGAGGGCTTCCACTTTGATTTGGCCCAAGGGTCCTTCATGAGTTGTGTTTAACTCCACGTATGCGATTCATGTGACTTTTCAGATGTTCCAAAAAAAATCTCAATGTGTGGGCCCCATTTCAACTTACGAATAGTCCAAGATACAAAAGTACGGATACGATACTATCAACGAGAGTTTAAATTACGTAGCAACAACATGATTGTCAATTTTGAGGAAGCACATGTCACGCTCATACTCCGAAAATGCGGGGTATAACATCCTCTCCCATTTGCACTCAAGTATAGGCATCGTCTGAGTCATTCCGCCTGATTTTTGGTGTTCATACTTCATTTGTTGATAAGTCAAACACTTAGCCACAAATCCTGCGATATCCCTTTCCATACTACACAACCAATAATGTTGCTTCAAATCCCTATACATCTTTGAAGCTTCCAGATGAATAGAATACCTTGAAATGTGAGTCTCCTCCATGATCAATCTAGTCAAATCACCCACCTGGGGGGACACATATGCGACCCACGATCCTCAAAACCCCCTCATCATCAAGAATTTCCTCTCTTGCCTTTCCTTTCAACACCTTATCTCAAATTTTGCACAACTTTGCATCATCGAACTGTCGTGCTCTAATTTCCTCCAATAAGGAAGACCGTGCTTCCACACAAGCCAGAACCTTGCCAGGTTTTGAAATATCAAGCCTAACCATGCTATTAACCAACGCCTGAAAATCCATAGCCAACGGCCGCTCCCAAACCTGTAAACATGCTAGCCTACCCTGTAATGACCTTCCTGGTCGCTATGGAAAGTCCAGGATCACCCTCCCAATAGAATCTTTTCAAGGGTAGAACGAGCCAATAGAAACTCAAATGTGAAAGCCTAAGAACTAAAAACTAGGTTTATTTGTGATCATTGCTTGGTTGTATTGAGTCCATTGGGGGGCGACGTAGGAAATTAGAACTCCGTTGGGGATTTCGAGGCTACGGGTGAGCCCGTATGGTGTTTCTACATTGATGTGCATATTTTGTTTGTATTTGTGAAGCCTCGGATGAATTTGGGGGAGTAAAGTACAAAACTAGTGCAATTAGAGACCTCACTGGTTCAGTGGCACCGCTGCAACGGAGGGAGTACCACTGTGGTAGGGCCGCTGTAGCGGCATACTCTTTGTCGCCGTGGGCTTATAGGAAATGAGGTGTCCGCTATGGCGGACCCTGGACCTCTATAGCGCTTGTGCCATGGCGAGCCTGTGATCGCCATGGTGAGAGATGGGAAGAGTTGGGTGTCCGCTATAGCGGGTCTCAGCCCGCTATAGCGAGACTCGCCGCGGACGGAGAGATCGCCATTTGCAGCCGATCGCGTAATCCCAATTTTTAAGCACTTCGTCCAAATTCTTTATTCATAAAACTCCAAAACAGTTTCCAAGGAGCACCTAAGGTGAAATTCTAAGGTTAGGGCAAGAATATTTGTAAGAGGTAAGTCTCAACCCTTCCTTCCTTCATTACGCAATTATCTCTAAGATTGTCATCATTCTAATAGGTCTACAACGGTGAGTTGAGGACTAGTAATCCTAGAACTTAATAGACCTTTAATAGTTGGTGGGTTATGAGTATTATTGATTGGTTATCATTTAAAAGCATGAATTATTACTTCTTACTTGAGAATTCAATATCTAGATACTTATTAATAGTGAATTGGGACTTAGGGTTTCGTAAAAGTGACAACTTTAGCATGGAAATTGATGATAAAGGGTTTAAATGAATAGAAAGACCATGAATTAACGTATTGTGACTTGTGGTAATCAATACTAGGGCACATTCATACCTAGAGTTAGATTCTCCATTGAAAGAGGGTGGAATTGGTGGGGTTTCTTCCCTAAAGTTGACATTGTTAATGATTAGATGAACAATTGTTTACTTAGCCTTATGTATTCTAGATTTTGAGTGTTTCGAGGCATTAAGGAAGGGAAAGGCTATAGCGGAGTGATTCACATTGTTCCAGCTCTGTAATTGAGGTAGGTTACGGCTTACTTGAGTTAGACTTTGATTAGTTGATTGTATGTGTTATGAGATTGATAGAAGAAAGCATGTCTAGTCTTCGGGCATAATGTGTGGTTAGAATTCCTATACGCTATTGATTGAGTGATAATGTGGGCTTAATGCCATTATTCGATGTGTTGTGATCTATAATTTGATGATAATTGTGATGAGAAGTTAATATGATCTTCTTGATGAAAATGAGATACTGCTTGATAATCGATCATTGAAAGTGATGTGACAATAAATATATATATATATATATATATATATATATATATATATATATATATATATATATATATATATATATATATATATGAAAAGGCACATTTGACAAGAGGTGAGAATGTGACCTAGATTATGGGCCTATTTGACAGGGGTGAGGATGTGACCTAGATTAGGGGATCGTGATCCGAGGTTAGTTCCGGAGTGAGTGGTACGTGGACACCATGGGCCCCCTGCAGGTCATATCTACTGGGCAAAGACACCAATTAGCATGTATGTACACGAGTGATCAGTGACTGAGTAAGTGAGAATGTTGTTGTGAGGTTTATTCCATTGCTTGCTTCGGTAGACTTGATTGTTAATATCATTGATTGACTTGGTGTTGGCTATCTGAGTATGCGATGTTGACTAGTCAGTCTATTTTATTGATTTTATGATTCATGCATAATATTAATCTTAGTCGGTTATGATATCTACCGGTACATAGTGTTTGTACTGATACTACCTTGCTGCATTCTTTTTTAGTGCAGATTGTGACCCAGAGACTTCTACTTGACCTCATATTTAGCTTGAGGCCATTTTCTGACAGATTGAGGGTGAGCTTCTATCTGTGCCAGGCCGCCCAAAGATCTTTCTTTATTTAATGTCTATTTCCATTCCAGACATTGATGTTTATTTATTTCAGACAATATGGATTCCTTAGACATGTTTTGGATTAGAGTCCTTGTACGGTGACTTTCGGATTTTGGGGTTGTAATAGTTAGAAATTCTGCATTTACATTATTGTTTTATGGCATGACCACTTTTGACTTAATCTTGCATTTAATTCATTGTGAACTGAATGAATTGACTAAGTAAAAATAGACTTTGAATGAGTAGATGGTTAAGCGTATTGGTTAGCCCACTAGGAGTTAGTGTGGGTGCCAGTCATGGCGGGTTGGATCGTGACAGAGTTGGTATCAGAGCATTAGGTTCATCGATCTCATCGTACAAGGACATGTCTAGTAGATTCTTGCGGATTGGTACACAGACGTTTGTACTTATATTCAGAAGGCTACCGGACACTAGGAAAATTCCCTTCCTTTCTTTCTTTCGTGCTACTTAATTCCAATTGGTATCTGGATGATTCAAATTGGTATCTGAATATCCTTTGTTCTCTCACAAATGGTGAGAACACGCGCGGCAGCAGCCAGAGGTAGAGGTGGAGGTAGAGGAGCAGCGTCGCTTGGGGGCGGGGTTCCAGCAGCTTATCGTATGCCTCCAGTGGCCTCTAATGAGGCTGTGGGAATTGCAGCCGCACCAGCTCAGCCAGCAGCAATGCCAGCTCCACCAGGGGTTGCAGTTGCTCCAGGTTTACCAGATACGATAGCTCAGGTGCTGAACTAGCTACACGAATTGGCACAGACCGGAGCGATACTGGCCGTTCCAGCAGGTAGGGGTGCAGGGATAGCAGCCCCAATTTCGTACAGAGTTCAGGCTCTGAGAGTTCACATGCAGCAGCCATGGCTCCTCGCTTGGATGAAGTTTCGGGTTTTGAGGCATTTTCGAGGCCAGTTGCAGGGCCGGTGATGACCGATGAGGAGCATGATTTATTTTAGAGGTTCATTAAGATGAAGCCTTCGGTTTTCTATGGTACTGAGTCAGAGGATGCATATAAGTTCATTATAGATTGTCATGAGAGGCTCTATAAAATGGGGGCGGTGGACAAGTATGGTGTTGAGTTTGTGACTTTTCAGTTCTTGGGTAATGCCAAGTTGTGGTGGAGGGCATATGTGGAGTGCAGGCCAGCTGGATCACCTCCGTTGACTTGGGTTCAGTTCTATTCAGTATTTTTGGAGAAGTATGTTCCGTGTACTTTGAGGGACAGGAAGAAGGATGAGTTTGGTAATATTGATCAAGGGAACTCGTCTGTTGCTGTTTATGAGTCCCGTTTTCATTCTTTGTCCCGATATGCTGTTGCTTCCTACTGAGATGGAGAGGATCAGACGCTTTGTGAAAGGATTGAACACTAGACTTCACCAATTAACATGTATGTACACGAGTGATCAGTGACTGCATAAGTGAGAATGTTGTTGTGAGGTTTATTCCATTGCTTGCTTCGTTTGACTTGATTGTTAATATCATTGGTTGACTTGGTGTTGGCTATCTGAGTATGCGTTGTTGACTGGTCTGTCTATTTTATTGATTTTATGATTCATGCATAATACTAATCTTAGTCGGCCTATGATATCTACCGGTACATAATGTTTGTACTGATACTACCTTGTTGCATTCTTTTTTAGTGCGTATCAGACCCGCAGAATGCTACTCGACCTCATATTTAGCTTCGAGGCCATTTGCCGACGATTGATTGGGTGAGCTTCTATCCGTGCTGTGCCGCCCGAAGACCTTCCTTTATTTAATGTCTATTTCCATTCCGTACATTGATGTTTATTTATTTCGAAAAGATTATGGATTCCTTAGACATGTTTTGGATTATAGTCCTTGTACGGTGACTTTCGAATTTTGGGGTTGTAATTTTTAGGACTTCCGCATTTACATTATTGTTTTATGGCATGACCACTTTTAACTTAATCTTGCGTTTAATTTATTGTGAACTAGATGAATTGACTAAGTAAAAATGGATTTTGAATGAGTCGATGGTTAAGCGTATTGGTTCGCCCACTAGGAGTTAGTGTGGGTGCCAGTCATGATGGATTGGGTCGTGACATACCCATAATCACCCCTTGCGACTCAAGGCGGCTGCTACTACATTGTCCTTGCCTGGATGATAAAAAACTGACATATCATAGTCCTTGAGCATCTCTAGCCACCTTCGATGCCTCAAATTAAGATCCCCCTGATTGAAAATATGTTGAAGACTCTTATGATCAGTAAACACCTCACAATGCACATCATACAAGTAGTGCCTCCAAATCTTCAATGCAAATACTACCGCCGCCAACTCCAAATCATGAGTAGGGTAGCTCTTCTCGTGCACCTTCAACTGTCTTGAAGCATAAGATATTACTTCCTTTTCTGCATCAAAACACAACTAAGTCCAATCCATGAAGCATCACAATACACAGTAAATCCCTCTCCTTCCACGTGAAGAGTCAAAATCAGAGTTGTAATCAATAAAGTCTTGAGCTTTTGAAAGCTCATCCGATCACTGAAAGGGTACATTCTTCTGAGTCAATATGGTCAAAGGGGATGCAATAGATGAAAATCCCTCTACAAAACGCTAATAGTAACTAGCGAGGCCAAAGAAACTCCGAATCTCGATAACTGAAGTAGGCCTGATCCAATCACGGACTGCGTCGATATTCTTAGGATCCACCATAATCCCATCCTTGGTCACCACATGACCTAGAAAAGCCACATATTCGAGCAAAAACTCGCACTTCAAGAACATAGCATATAATTGGTTCTCCTTCAGAATCCTAAGCACAATCCTCAAATGTTGCTCATGCTCCGCTATACTACGAGAGTATATCAAGATATCATCGATGAAAACAATCATGAAGGAATCCAAGTATGATATAAAAACATCATTCACCAAATCCATAAAGGCTGTTGGGCATTGATCAGCCCAAAAGACATAACTAGGAACTCATAGTGACCATAACGGGTCTTGAAGGCTGTCTTAGGGATATCCTCCGCCCTAATCTTCAACTGGTGATAACTAGACCTCAAATCGATCTTGGAGAAGATTGATACACCCTAAAGCTGATCAAACAAATCATCAATCCGAGGAATGGGGTACTTGTTCTTGATGGTAACCTTGTTCAAAGTTGATAGTCGATACACATATGCATAGACCCATCCTTCTTCTTCACAACAACACTAGAGCACCCCAAAGGGAAACACTAGGTCTAATAAACCCCTTACTCAACATATCTTGCAAGTATTTTTTCAACTCCTTCAACTCTATTGGTGCCATGCGATATGGCAGAATAGAAATGGGCTTGGTGCCCGGCTCCAAGTCAATACAAAATTCAATGTCACGATCCATGAAATACCCGGTAAATCTGTCGAAAATAGCTCGAGAAACTCCTTCACTACTGGCACCAACTTAAGTGGACGAGTATCGGCGCTCGTATCCCTAACATAGGCCAAATATGCTAAACACCCCTTCTCAACTATCCGACTAGTCTTACGGTATAATATCACTCTCTCCGGCGCATGACTATTATCATCCTTCCACTCCAACCTAGGGACTCCCGGCATAGCGAAGGTAACCATCTTGGCATGACAGTCTAAGATCGCATGATAAGGGGACAACCGACTCATACCAAGAATAATGTCAAAATTTACCAACATTTTGGACCTAATGGAATCGACGAAACTTCCAAAAAAAAAATCATTTACCCCCGATGTTGACTTTGGTCAACCAAACACTTAAGATATTCCAAAAATCCCATTTTCTCACCCAAATCACATCTGAATAGCTCGAGAATCGCGCCACGCATCCCCACAAGTCGAATATACTCTAATGAAGCTAAGGGAAGGGTCAGCAGGGGTAAAATAGTCATAATATCCAAAGTGACCTAACGGGTCGTTACAAGTTTTGTGGCTCCAGATGTGACATATCTAATTTGTGAGAGAAGATATGAAGGGCAAATCCACGGGCGTGCCAATTTATTTGCAACAAAATTTTTAATATGGTGAAAATAAACTACAACATCTGAACATAGATTTTATTGATAAATATTATGGGTACAAATTTGTTTATTTCCCCGATTCTTCTTTTCTAAATTTTCTCGTAATTCGAGGGCCGTTAGTAGCGTATTTCTCGAATGTAAGATGATTTGGATATGTGTGGACTTTCTAGGGATTTATTTAATCTCCATGAAAGGATTTTGTAGATCTTCTTGAAGTATTTGATTGTCAAGAAGAGTCCAGCCACAAATTGATCTCATTGTCAATATCCCGAGAAGTATATGGGATTTTTGAGATGAGTAATAATCTCTTTGTGAATATCCAAGTGTTTATAGGATATTTGAGATGATCCCTTTGTGAATGTTCCATGATTAAAAAAAAATCTGAAACTGTTGAGATGTATTTTTAAGGGAATATGTTCCCATTATGTAGGCGTGAGCTAGGGTTTAGGTTAAGGTAGTCTCCAGAAAACTCTAACAGTCCTTAGAGTTTGAAGATGGATTGGACTCATCTTGTAGAGTCCCATAAAATTTTGATATTTATACCATGTCCCATTTTGTGTGTTATATATCTCTCCTGCCAATAGGATCTCTTTAGCTGCCTACTCAGCCATTCAGGATCCTATGTAGAGGCATGCAAAGGTCCACATTGGGTTGATGCCATGAAGGCTGAATTGTCTGCTCTTAAAGAAAATCACACTTGGTTTCTGGTTGAATTTCATGCTGACAAAACTGCTATTGCGTGCAAATGGGTTTACAGAGTCAAATATAGGTCTTCTGGTGAAGTCAAAAGATACAAAGCCGGGTTGGTTGCAAAAGGATACTCTCAACAAGAAGGCTTGGATTACAAGGAAACTTTCAGTCTAGTTGCAAAGATGGTCACAGTAAGATCAGTGGTGGCCTTGGCTGCAGCTTCTCAGTGGTTCATATTTCAAATGGATGTCCACAATGCCTTTCTTCAAGGTGATCTATTAGAGGAAGTTTACATGCATATTCTTGATGGCTTTTCAAGCCAAGGGGAGTGTAGACTAGTATGTAAACTTCACAAGTCTTTATATGGGCTCAAGCAAGCCTCTGGACAGTGGAATCTTAAACTCACTCAAGCATTGTTGGATCTTGGTTTTAAGCAGTCTCACTATGACTATTCCTTGTTCACTCGGACAATTAGCATTGATATTGTCCTGGTATTAGTCTATGCTGATGACTAGTTGGTAATTGGAAGTAGTCTATCACTCATTCAAAAATTGAGACTAGATCCGCAGAACAAGTTTAAGATGACAGACCTAGGAGAGTTGGAATACTTTCTTGGTATTGAATCTCTAGGTTAGAGAAGGGTATACACATGTGCCAGGTGAAGCATGCTTTAGAGCTAGTGTCTGAGCTAGGGCCAGGGGGAAGCAAACCAGCACTTACACCTCTAGAGAAAGTGTATCATACGTATAAAAAATGTATCATTCTTGTATAAAATATGTATCCCTACCGTATATGTAGAGAAAATGTATCATAGGTTTTAATAATTGTTGTGTAATTTGTGTGTAATAAATGTATCTTCAACGTATACTCACTAATCATACATATATTATGCATTAGTATGTACATTATACATTGATTATACACTAATGATTCACATATTATACATATTCCATACATAATATGTATTATCAATGTATACTTACTAATCATACATATATTATACATTAGTATGTAGAGAAAAGACATCATTTCACTCTTAAACTTGGCCGCACAACTCACTTTAGCAACTAAACTTTACTGACAATTATTTACCCCCTATTCTTGTTGATAGTGTATTAAATATCCCCCCAAGTAGAGAAAGTGGACTCACCTTCCTGGAAGCAAGTGAAACGGAAAAAAAAATTAAAAAACTGATAAAATAATACACATGTCATCTTTTTAATGGTCAACACATAATTAATACTCTTAATATTTTTTTCTTGATATATTAGTACTTGTTCTTAATTATATGAATTTTTTATTTTGAGACAAATAAAATATGTGGGTCCCACTTTTTCTTTTAAGTTTTTTGTTTCTCTCCTCTTTATTTATTGTCTACTCCATTGCCACAAATCTCTCCAACCAAGTTCTTCAATCGATCTCCTCACCAGTATCCTCGCCGGCGGTTTTGCTCTTCTCTCTTGCATTGTTCTAATACAACAAATCTGAGCCCTCAATAACCCATCACAACAACAACATACCCAGTGGATAACCCATTACGGGTTTGCGTTGAATTTTAGCTCTGAAGAATAAGGCATCAGAGAAATTGGGATTTCCTTTAAAGGGTGGTTGCCCATCTCTACCTTGCAATTGATTTGATGACCAACGGCCCTTTGAAATAAACAAAAAGGAAAAAAAATTGAAAAAACTTCATCCAAATACACTTCTTGCTCTTCCTCAAAATTAAAGACCATACCATTTGAAGGACAAACTGTGCAATTTCTTCATTTTTGTGTTGTTGTTCTTCACGATGTTGTTGTAAAGGGGTTGTGATGATTGGTTGCTTCCTTTCTGGGCTATGTTCAATCATGGCATTGAGAAAATCCAACCCGTATCTTGGAAGGGCGACCCTGTTACGGCTTTGACATAGCAAATTGGTGTCGGCTGCCATGGCGGCGTCAATAGAGTTTGAAATCGTCCCACTTTGACCGGAAAATCAAATTCCGGTAACTTTTCTTTCCTCTATACGATTGTCTACCTCTTCTATAAACTATCTTGTTGGGAAGCCCTTTGAATTATGGGCGCTGTGTGTGTAGTGAATTTGATAATTGAAAAAATAAATTATGCCATGGATGTGCAGCTTATAGCTATGGGTTTGGAGAAGAAAGTAGGGAAAGAATGAAGAAGGAAGAGAAAAACCAAATAAATAAATAAATAAAAATAATTAAAAAATATATTTAATGTCTTGGACCTATCACAAGGCGAGTGGTGAACAACACCCACCTCTCAACTGGTATGGGCCACGTAAGGTTCAAAATAATTCACGTATAAGTTGTTTAGTGGGGGGGGGGGGGGGGTAAATAATTGCCAGTTAAATTTAATTGCTGAAGTGAGTTGTGAGGCCAAGTTTAGGGGGGAAATTATGTCTTTTCTTTAGTATGTATAATATATGAACTAATGTATCATATGTATAGAAACTATATCATATGTGTATATAATATGTATCCCTACTATATATGTATATAAAATGTATTATATGTATAGAAACTGTATCATATGTATATATAATATATATCACTATTGTATATGTATAGAAAAATGTATCACACGTATATAAATTGTATTATTATCGTATAGAATATGTATCCCTGAAGTATATGTATAGAAAATGTATCATAGGTATAGAAACTGTATCATTGTTGTATAAAATATGTATCATTAATGTATAAGTATAGAAAATATTCCATAAATAATATGTATCATATTCACATATTATACATATTCCATACATAATATGTATCATCAACGTATACTTGCTAATCATACATATATTATACATTAATATGTACATTATACATTGATTATACACTAATGATTCAAATATGTATCGAAAATGATAGAAAATGTATCATAAGTATAGAAAACGTATCATACGTATAGAAAATGTTTCATTGTTGTATAGAATATGTATCCCTATTGTATATATATATAGAAAATGTATCATAAGTATATAAAATGTATCATTATTATATAGAATATGTATTCCTACTGTATATGTATAGAAAATGTATCATAAGTATTATTATACATGTTTTGAGATATTTCTTGAAGGCTCAATCAACGTATAAATATACACATATTCTACATGTTTTGGAATATTTTTTGAAAGTTCAATCACTATATAAGATTACACATATTATACATGTTTTGAAACATTTGTTGAAGGCTCAATATGAATTTTAACCTTTAGTGGAGACTTTTTTAATTGCAACTTAAAAAAAAAAAATTGATCTTTAGTGGCGACTTTTAGTCGCCACAACTAGTCCTTTTTTTGCGGCGGACTTTTAGTGGCAACTTAAGTGTGTTTTTTTTTTTTTTAAAGGCGTTTGGGCTGCTGGGCCAGCCAACGCTTGGGAAGAGTTTGGGCCGGCTGGCTAGCTCACAGTATTAGGCCCAAATGTGGGCCAAATGTGGGATTATTTTGGCCTGTTGGCCATTGTATGTCTTTTTCCCTAAATTTATTAAAGGCTTCACAGTAATGCCCTTATTTTGGGGTGGTCTTTAATTTTTGCTCATCAAAATAAAAGTATTTAACTTTTGTCTTTCGTCTAAAACCTCAGGATTCCGGGTTCGAACCCCTGCTCAGGCAAAAATTAAAAAAAAATTCGCTAAGCAGAGGATGCCTACAAACTTTGCCCCATCGGGCATAGTTTGCTTGCAAAACTCTGCCTTAAGGCAGAGTTTGCGAGCAAATTATACTGATGGAGGCGAGTTTCTTCTAAAACTATGCCTTAAGGTAGAGTTCTGCAGGCAAACTATGCCTTAGCAAACTCTACCTTAAGGCAGTGTTTTGGGCAAAACTCTGCCTTACCTTCAGGCAAAATTATGCCTTGCGAATCCAAATCTCTGCCTTGCAAAATTCGTTCTTTTTCTTACTGAGCTGGGATTCAAACCTAGAACCTCGGGGTATTAAGCGAAGGGCAAAAATTAAAGACCACCAATTTGAGGGGCAAAAATTAAAGACCACCCCAAAAGAAGGGCAATCAGCACAAAAATGTGGTGTGATATTATGATGTGAAAATATTAACTTATACCCCTCGAAAAAGTTGTTTGGCTTGAGCGTCAAATATTAAAAAACAACACAAAATAGGGGAAAAAGTGCAAATGACCCGAAATCGCATAAGCAATGCAGACTTGGGCTTGGCCCCGGGCTTTCCCAGCGTGGTAGTTTTCCTTTGCTTGCGGCACCATCTAAATCAAGATCACCAAATAGAAAAGATATCAGTACATAAATTAGTTTAGTAGAATGATAATTATTGTAATGGCTAATATATATAAGACCAATTTATGTAGGTTCAATTGAATCCGTTACTTTTAACTCATTAACTTAGACTCTCTAGTTAAAATTACAATTTGATCATGTCTGATCGATACAAATAATAATTAAGAATGTCTGAACCTCTTGCGTTGTTTCCTTGGTAGACTGCACAGCATTCCCAGCCTTCTCCATCAATTGACTACCCTTTCCTGATGCATAACAGTATCACGAGTGTTATCTATGAAATAGGAAGTAGTAGCTAAAATCATTTTCACAAGTGTTATCTATGAAATAGGAAGTAGTAGCTAAAATCATTTTTAACCCCTACGTATGTCGGTTGTACGAAAAAATATTTGATCTTTTTTTACGCGTTCGGTGTATAAAAATTTACTAACACAGCTAATATAAATTTGTGCCAGATAGGTCCACTCATGAGAGAGGTAAAATATTCCTTAACAAGAAATTATATAACCAACAACTTAAACATAAACGTTCTAGTTCCTGCCAAACAACTTAGTAGCTGAAATAATGTATAACATACACAAGACCAAAATAACTTTTTTTAATTTCTTATGTGAAGAAAAATACTAAAGGTGATTATTAAACTTCTACCTCGTTAGGAAGGATATCTATAAAACTACCACTGGGCAATGGATCAACACACACACACACTCTCCTATTACTAGAAGTTGAAGAAAAATGAAAATCGTATTGAGTAATGCAGACCTGGGTTTGGCCCTGAGCTTGACCAACTTGGTGGGCTATTTTCGAAGTATCCATGATTTGTGTTTGTACTTGGAATAATTAATAGTGGGCACAATTAACTGAAATTCCAGCAGATCTTACAACTAATTGCTTATGAATGTGTGTAATTGTTTTGCAAAGACTCTGTATTTTTATAGATATGTAAGCTCATCCAATGCCGACGTCTGTAAAGGTAAGTGGTAACATACGTTCTTGGCCACAAGAGTAGGAGGACGTTGAGATTGAGAACCCGTGACCGACACATGAGATGAGTGCATTAATGGGAGTCCGGAGCCTAAATGACCCAACAAATGAACAAAGTAATAAAAGTACCCCATAAAAATAAAGTTACATGAGTACCGATAAAACACTATTTTTATGCGTTATACGATGACTAGACTAACGGCCTCCGTTAAAATCCGTTATCTAAGCTTTAGAATTTTCTTAAAAAATAAATAAAAATGTTCAATAACGCACTAAAAAGATGCGCTATACAACCACCAAAAATCTTTTTATCTATCAACAAGTCATTATGAATTCATTTCAATGGCCAAGCGGGCACAAATTTACATTTGGACTCAATAGTTTTAGAAGGAAAAAAAAAAAACGATTGACAACAGAATGTGTTGTTAAATAAACAACATTTCTCATTTAAATACATTTATCCATTTTACAACAAATTAAAATTATTACCATTGTTGAAAGGTAAAGCTAACTTTAAAAAAAATGTACATTACATTCTAAATGTCCTATTTCAATTTTTATTTCAAGTATCTTTTTTTCTGTTTCAATCAAATCATGTCATGTCCCATGGTCTTAATTACTCCCTCTGTCTCAAATTATTTATCGTTTTCTTGTTTTACACGTCTCTTAAGAAATATTAATTAAAAAAGATATTTGACTAAATTTACTCTTATTTATGTTTAAATTATAATCTCTCTCCATTAAATATTCTCTATTTATGTGTCATCTATATTAATGACAAAATTCTACTAAGGGTAAAGTGGAGAAAAATAAATAATTGTGCCTTGAACTACTAGAACGATAAATAATTTGAGATAACTATTTTTAATAACTACGACAATAATTTGAGACGGATGGAGTACTCCCTAATTAATGTTCCACTTGTAATAAATGAGCTAACTCGTCCTGGAGCTACTTAATGGGAGTAGACTATTCCTAGATATTACTTTTTCCATCTCAAATTATTTATCGTGATTATTAAAAATGATTGTCTCAATTATTTATCGTTTTAGAAGTTCAAGGTACAATTAATTATTTTTTTCTCATTTTATCCTCAATAAAATTTTGTGATTAATGAAAATGACATATAAATAAAATAAACGTTTAATGTATATATTAAATCATTACCAAGTGATCAATTAGTGATGTGTTATCATATTAAAGTCGCCTAAATGAGGTATCGCTATTTTGAAATCTAAGCTTTATTTTCCATCAACTGTGAGTTGTGTATACTTTATTTATGTTTGCTAATTGCTATGAATAGTTCTAGTTATACTTTCACAAGGATAGCACTGATTTTAAAATATAGTCACCATAATGTTAATTATTTATGAGAAAAGACATAAATTTCCCCTTAACTTGTCTTCAAAATTTACTTTAGCAATTTAATTTTATCGGTATTTATATACACTCCTAAACAACATTCAAATGAATTAAATACAACCTTAATGGCTGACGGGGCACATAAAAAAAACCCCAGCGAGTAAATAGCACAAAATTGAGGAGAAAAAATAATTGGGCCCCACTTCGTGTTCTTTGTTCCATCCCTTATTCACCACAAAATTCTGGCAAAGAAAATCCAAAGAACAGATCATCCACCATCTATGGTGAACCAGAACAAGAAGCTAAATTACTTCAAACATTAATTAATTCAAAGTCCGATGAAGTAGATTTAAATTCAAACACCAAATTCCTCGTTCTGGAAAATGATTGATTAATGTTTGAAAAAAGATTGAGTCCCTATGTTGTTTAGGGGATGGAATTAATTGCATGTGGGTATTGATCGGAGAGCAAATGGAGTAAAAGTGAAAAGAGGGCCGTGACCAAGGGCCAAATCTTCGCCGGAGTCATTTTTTCCGTTCAGATCTGGTAGATCCCGCAAAGAGGAACAAAATTGTGGTTGCTGGCTTCGTTAATGGTTGAATTTCGTCGGAGATGGCGTCTCCGACGAGGCCTGTCAGTGATGAAGGAAAGCAAACTAGCTGGGGTTGTTGTGGGTGTTGATTGGAGCTCAGAGAACAGGGAAGGAGAACTTGTGGAGCGTGGTGGTCGTGGTGTTTGGCGAGAGACAGCGGAGGAAACAGCTGCTTGAAGAACCTTGGCGAAGTAGAACTCGCCGGAGATATCGCCGGAGACAATGGGTAAAACGGAGGGGATGACGATGTCTAAGAAAAAAATGACGTGGGGTAAGAAAAAACAATTGGAAATTGAATTTAGTAATTACCTGACGTGTCGTTGAGATGACACTTATGTAGCGCGTGTATATAACCTCTTAATCATGAAACTAGTATTGCGTATATAAGGTGATATTTAATTTACTTGAAAGTTGTTTACGGGTGTATATAAACACCGATAAGATTAAATTGCTAAAGAGAGTTTTTTTTTTAAAATATTTTTATTATATAGGGGTAGGGGAAGGAGAAATGGGGGTGGGATTACAACGTGGAGATTTGAACTCTCGCCAATAAGGTGAAAGCTCAGGTAGTCAACTAACTGAGCTACTAGATCCCTACTAAAGTGAGTTTTGGAGACAAGTTTAGGGGGAAATTTATGGCTATTCTCATTATTTATTAACGACAAAGGGATGAAGAATGATATAAATTTGTTTTAGCTTAGCTGTACTAAGCGCATATATATATATATATATATATATATATATATATAACTAGCAAGGAGCCCAATACATGATTCATTTAGTTCTCAATTTAGTTAGTCTTTATGGTTTGTATTTTGCAAAGGATACGCGATTATCTCCTTAGTAGTCTCATATTTTTTCCTTTTTGTCTTATTTTTCCCCTTAATTTCTCAATTATTGTTAAAATTTATCTTATTTTGATTATATCTGCCTCTTTTTATATTTAGTAAGTTGGCAATTCAAATATTCTATATGTCAAGTTTATAATCACAAGATTGAAAGGATATTTATTATATTGTACACATTTTTAATTTAGGATCACAAGATAGTCTATCTTTATTTCTTAAACTCCGTGTCTAGTCAAACGTTGACACTTAAATTGACATAGAGGGAGTATATGCCAAATGAAGGAAATAAAAGGACAATTGAGATACTGCGGATACGTGGGGACTTAAAAAGTAAACACACAAGAGGTAACATCAATGTTAAATTTCTGAAATGTAAACATGTTAGTCCTGGCTTAGAGTACAATTTCAGTTGCTTTTTGTACAAACTATTGTTGTTGTGTTCGTCCACTTGGATGTTTGTTGTTAAAAAATAAAATAAAAATTATCTTATTTTGATTATGTCCGCCTCTTTTTATATTTAATAAGTTGACAATTCAAATATCCTATATGTTAAGTTTATAATCACAAGATTCAAAGGATATTTTATTATATTATACACATTTTTAATTTAGAACCACAATATTTGAAAGTCTTTCTTTATTTCTTAAACTCTATGTCTAATCAAACGTAGACACTTAAATTGAGACAGAGGGAGTACGTGCCAAATGAAGGAAATGAAAGGACAATTAAGACATTCTTGGACCTGTGGGGACTTAAAAAGTAAAACACCCAAGAGGTAGAATTAATGTTCAACACGAAATGTACTGGCATGTTAGTCTTGTAAATACAATTTCAGTTGCTTTTTGTACAACTTATTGTTGTTGTGTTCGTCTACCTTGGGCGTTTATATATAAGAAGAAGAAAAATATAGAATAGAAAAATAAATATATATTTTTAGTAATGTGGCCAAGTAATATGGGACGAAGGGAGTACTTCATTTTTATTAATTCTTAAAGAACCTGAAAAGTCAAGTATAGTAATGTGGCCAAGTAATATGAAACGAAGGGAGTACTTCATTTATTAATTCTTAAAGAACGTGAAAAGTCAAGTAATGTGGCCAAGGAATATGGGACGAAGGGGGTACTTCATTTATTAATTCTTAAATAACGTGAAAAGTCAAAAGTGAATAAGTAAAAGTGCACGGAGAAAATAAATATGTGTCGGAGAATTAAAATTGAAGTGCATACATGTATACATGAGAAAAGAATAAATATTCAGCAAGAACGTGAAAAGTTAAAAGTGAACAAATAAAAGTGCACGGAGGAAATAAATATGTGTCGGAGAATTAAAATTGAAGTGCATACGTGTATACATGAGAAGAAAATAAATATTCAGTATTATGACATATATCCACGTGAGATTTATTAATTCTTAAAGAACATGAAAAGGTAAAAGTGAACAAGTAAAAGTGCACCGAAGAAATAAATTTGTGTAAGAGAATTAAAATTGAACTGCATACGTCTATAAATGCGAAGAGAATAAATATTCAGCAAGAGCGTGAAAAGTCAAAAGTGAATAAGTAAAAGTGTACAGAGGAAATTAAATGTGTCGGAGAATTAAAATTAAAGTGCATACGTCTATACATGAGAAGGGAATAAATATTAAGTACTATGACATATGTTCACGCGGGATAAAAAAAATAGTTAGGTAAAGTGTACAAGTTATATAGCTTATGGTCCAAGCATTCATTGCGTGCACAATTTGTAAAGCTTTTGGTACAAGTTGGTGATGCTGTGTTGGTCCTCCTTAGCCACTTATATATAATAGTTATATAACACTTTGTAAAAAGCAATTACAAAGAACCGTTGTCTCATTATTTATTAACGACAAAGGGATGGAGAATGATATAAATTTGCTTTAGCTGAGCTGTATTATATTACTATATTATATAAGAGCAAATGTGAGGACTTTTGTAGTCCTCACAATAATTTCCCAATTTTTAAAATTTTTTTTAATTAATTACTTTTATGTCCTAATCTTATTTATTTAAGTCAATTTTTTTGTTTTTTGTTTTTAAAGTCTACTTTTCAAAAGCTATCGAGCCTGGGGACTTTTGTAGTCCTCACAATAATTTTCAATTTTTTTTAAAACTTTTTAATTAGTTACTTTTAGGTCTTAATCTTATTTATTTAAGTCAATTTTTTTATTTTTATTTTTAAAGTCTACTTTTCAAAAGCTATCGAACCTCCTACCTCATTTTTCACGTTCTTTGATTTTCTGATTGGTGCTCGATATCCGCATTTGAGCCCAATTAATCCGGATAATTCGCCTTTGCATCGCGCCTATTCGGGGGAGCGCTTCCTCCAAAGATTTTTTTCCATATCCATGTTCGAACCCCTAATCCCACGATTAAGAGAGGAGTAGCTCCATCTGCTGCACAAGTTAAATTATGTATTTGTCTTAAAAGTTCATTAACTATGTATAGATTATTTATTTAGAACTAAATAACTTCAGAAAATTAGGATACATAAGTTATAATGTCAAATTCGGGTTCCAAATTTGATTTGAATTAAATAATTTCATCAAAATGGAAGTTAAAATATTAAAGGAGTGGAATGAAAATTTTGCTTTCATATAACTACTCACTTGACTTCTGATGGGTATATGGTTGTTGTTGTACACTTGTACTAACACAAATTATATTTCTTTAGTTAAAATATCTACTTTTATATCTTGAGTTTGGGTCGGGAAGCATGTGTGTCACATAACATAAGTATATATATATATATATATATATATATATATATAACACTTTGTAAAACTATATATATATATATATATATATATATAACACTTTGTAAAAAGCAATACAAAGAACCGTTAAGCAATTACAAAGAACCGTTTCAAAGTTGGCTCTCACCTTTCAACAATGGTAATATTTTAATTTCTAGTAAAATGGATAAATGTATTTAAATTAGAAATATTGTTTATTTAACAACACATACTGTTGTCAAACGTTTTGTCTTTTCCTTCTAAAACAGCTGAGTCCAAATGCAAAATTTGTGCCCGCTTCGCCGTTGAAATGAATTCATATTGACTTGTTGATGGATTAAAACAAAAAAAAATTGGCGCTAGTATGACGCATCTTTTTAGTGCGTTATTGAAAGATTTTTATTTTATTTTTAACTTTTTTTTTAAAGCTCGGGTAACGGGTCTTAATAGGGTTAGCCTAGTCATTGTATAACGCATAACAATCGTGCGTTAAAGGTGCTTCTGTAACTTGAGATACTTTTGTTACTTTGCTCATTTATTAGGTCATTTAGGTTCCGAACTCGCATGAATGGAGATATTATGTGAATCTTAGTTGATATTCCCTCGTGTCCAGTTTGGTTGTCGTTCTTATAAAAAATAACAGGTTCAAAATAGTTCACTTCAGAAAATCAACATAATATTAATTATTACTTTCTAGTTTTACGCTTGTTTCATAAATGTGGAGAAAGATTAATGTGGTGATAAAAAGTGTAGTGTTAAAATTGTGATAAAAGAATAGACGGGTCTTGACAGTTCTTAGGAAAGATTTTTAGACTAGTCCCACTAAGGTGGTGAGGAAATTGACTTCTGAGAGAGCAGCTTTCACCTCGGTAATTATATAACGAGAGAGAGCCGATGCAAAAGTAGTCCTTTACACGAGGAAAGGCCAGATAGACTGACCTCTGCTGACTATGTTTTATATAGCTTGGAAGCTAGAGAGATATTAAAGTGATAAGAAATTTTTAGTCAAATTATTTTTTTAATTACAATTTTTTTAAAGAACGTGTAAAAGAAAATGACAAGTAAAATGGATGGGAGGGAGTATTCAACATATCCTGTTCTAAGTACACGGTGATAGTTGAACGTTGGCATATGACAATTGATGTAATTTAGCTTTTGACCCTCCCTTCGGCCTTCATTGTTTCATATATTTTTTTTTATTATTTAGATACCTTTTAGGTCTTATTTTAATATATATTTTTAATTTTATTTTATAGGTAGGTTTGATCTGAGAAAATTAAAACAAAAAAGAGTCGTATTCTAAAATAACAATTTTGTCTTTATTTTAAGGAGGAAAATTAAAGTATATTCTTTAATTTAAATTCTTATAAATAAGTTAGTAACTTTAATATTTTTTTTAATGATATATAAATTCAGTATAACTATTAATTTGTTTAATCTAAAATTAATTAGTTAATAAAGAAATTAAAAAGAGCTTTTTTATATTCATGATGTCCGGACCATTTTACGCGTACCTCGAATAATTTCAGGGGATGCCTACCACCTCCCACCAGCAACAAATACCAAGTAACTCGAGAAGATTTGTATAGAAGGCCACTTCTAAGTTATAATTGGGAATACGGCCACTCATTTTCTTTTTCAATTATTTTTCGGTATTAGGGTTTAGAAAAATAGGTATGGGTACTTTTCATAATTTTAAAAAGATTGAAAGTTTTAAGTTATACACTTAAGTCCAGTTGACTTCTAATAACATACACAAACACCCCCCCCCCCTCTCTCATCCGTCCCTTTCTCTTCATTATTTCTCTTTCTAGCTTGGAACTCTCAAACTTCCACCTCTCTCCCAAGTTCCAATACGCCTTGATCGTCGTAAACAGGTAATTTCTTTAACTCTGCAACTCCGTCGGAGCATTTTGAGCTCCATATTGCCCTGATTTTTTTTTTTTTTTTTCGATCTTGATAAAAAACTAGTGTTCATAAAGATCTGCTCTTTTTCAAAACCTTTGTTGTTTTGCGTGTTTTTTCATCAAAATGTGTGTTATTTATACTTATTTTGCTTGTTTCGGTCTTTGTTTTTCTGTTTTTGCTTTTTGAAATTATATATGGTCTATTAATAAACTTTTGGTCGATTATTGTTATATCGTGGTTGATCAACGTCTCTATTGTTTGTAGATAAATCGTATAAATGCCTAGGTGTAGAGGCAGAGGAGGAAAAATACTTCCCCGTTCTTATGCTATGGTTGAAACTCGTTCTAATGCGAATCGTAAGGATAAAAATAGAAGAGGTAAAGAACTTAGCCGAGATAGAAAAAGAAAAAGAAGTGCAGAAGTTGAGAGTGCGTCCCACTCAGACCCCATTGATGAGGGAGTGTTGATGGAGATAGAGCTGATAGTAGAGTTAAGAGTGTATCTGAGCATGGTTCAAAACACTCTAGTGCTGCTGAAGATGTTGACCCTTTGTCCTTGACATATTGTGCAAAGACAATTAACGTTGAAAAGTATGGCTTGATCAATTGGCTGGATGATTATAAATGTTTCGCAACAAAAGTTTCTGTTAGGAGTAGGCTGTCGTTGTTTGTTGAATTGAACAATGTGTTAAGAGATCAAAAACTAAGGAAAAAGTGGAAGCGTTCCTGTTTTGGTCACTTTAGAAAGCTGTCAAAAATCTTCATCAATTTCAACGGACCGATGATCCACTATATGCTTCTTCGTCATGTGGTCCAGAAAAAGAAGCGTGAAATGTGGTTCCTCGTGAACGATAAGCCTGCGTGTTTTGGCTTGAAGGAGTTTGCGTTGATCACCGGTTTAAATTGTGGATCTTATCCCTCCTAATCTAGAGAAGGCAGGGCAATTAAGAAAGCGGCAGAATTCTACGCAAAGGTTACTCGAAAGAAGAAGATTACATCAGGCAAGCTATTATCGGTGATAAGAGGACCTAGATTAAATAAAGAAAAAAAGCTAAAATGTTGTCTTGTGTGCCTCCATATAATTTTGATGGCCAAAGATGTGTCCAGGGGTGTGGATGCTGATTGGTTTAAAATGGATGACGATTTGGAATTCTTCCAGAGCTATCCTTGGGGAAAGGAATCCTTTGAACTCACCTTGGAATACTTGATGGACAAGGTAGACATTCGCAGGCACTACCAAACCCACCTTGATAAGAAGACACCATCATATGCTCTCTACCGCTTCCCCTGGGCACTCATGGTACATGTTATGAACCCTTTGGTGTAGTAGATTATAGACTATGTGTTATTTATTTTTACACTCAGTGATTATTTGTGTTATTAGAGGTCTGTACTTATGAAGCTTTCCCCACACTTGTACTACATGCTGGCAAATCAGATGAGGTTCCTATGCCTATTCCTAGAATTCTTAGGTGGCACACCACAAAAATAGAGCGATTTACTGAAGGTGATCCATTTAGTATTGGAGGGAGAATTTCACAGGTATAAATTTGGAGTCTATTATCAAGGTTTTTGCAAAAATATAAACTAAATGCTAATGGTTTGCGTATTTATAGGTTGTGCACCCTTACATCATCCCACAATGCGTGAGATGGAGCAGGATTACATGAAAGACTTCTTGGCATTTGATGATGAGGTTGATGATCCCATCATAGATAAATTGAAGATTGATTAGAAGGCTTGACCATATTGGTTACATCAAAGAATGGCTCGAAGGCTCCTCGTAGGTTGAGAAAGGAGCCCAAGGAGAATTCTGATGAGGATACTCCTCGAAGCGTCGTAGTAGGTTCGAAAAGGAGTCCAAGAAGCCCTCATATGATGTGGAAGATATTCAATTAGAAGATTTTGATGGTAATGCTGGCATTGGGACTTCGGGGTCGTGCCGCACCAAGTGGGTGCCCATCAAAGCCGATAGAGCATGTAGAACTGCAACAGCGTTTGGTGAAGATGGAGGAGTCTCTGAATGTTGTTCTCGCTTATGTGGAGGCAGAAAAATTTAGAAGGAGCGAGAAGGCAAAGAAGAAGAATCAGGAGACTGTCAAAGAGAAAGGTGAACTTTTTGAATTTTTTTTGTTGTAATTGTGTTGTATACGATTTGCATTCTTTTTAATTATGTCCAAAAAATGCAGCACAAGCACCTGTGGAACCATCTGCTATCAATAAGTTGAATGTAGGTGCTGAGCCAACTGTTGAGCTCCCTAGACCAGACTAAGAAGGTTGAACAAGATGTTTACGTGCCAATCGCCCGTATTAATGAGAAGAATACTAGTGTTGATCTTGAAAAGGTTGAGATCCCTAGACCAGCTTCTGAAGTCGAGAAACTTGAGAAGGTTGAGAAGGTTAAGTTCCCTATGCCAGCTGCTCAAGCTGAAAAAGAAGCAGATGTCCCTGCTAAGGTTAATGAGAAGAATGCTAGTGAGGCAAGTCAAGTTGATGTTGAGTTTGACTCTGAAAAAGCAGTGTCGGGCGTCCTCGCCCAGATTAATGGTTCTTCAGAAAACTAATTTGGTTATTTGGGTTGTAACAAACAATTAAGTTTTTGTTGAATGTGTGTGGTGGATGATGACAAACAATAAGTACTAATGTCTGACAGTTTTAACAAATAATTAATTTTGACTGTTTTGGATTAATTTATGTGAAGGTGAGATCATTGAAACCTTTCTATATAATTGTGTTGTTGCCTTTTAAATTTGGATGCGCATAAATATTTTGGATGTTTTCAACTATGATTGTTTTAACAAACAATTAATTTGACTATTGTGTATCTAAGTGTGTTGTTTCATTGTGAACCTGTATGTCTTCAAATATGACTGTTTTTACAAGTAGTGGTCAGTTCTTAATATAATTATCTATCGACGACATGAAATCTTATTATCCGCTACGATGATTGTTGATCATCAATTGTGAGTTTATATATACTATTATCGACTATGAATAAAGTTTATACACAAACTCAATAGAGATGTTATAACGCTTGAGGACAAACACATATATTTTTCATATAAATAAAACCCGCTTCATATTGTCCAAAATTCTTCATACGCCAAAATGAAATACCCAGTCCCACTACAGCCCTATTACATATTTCCATATACTAAACACCACTAATAAACTATACAAAAGCATCGTTAGTCTATTCTCTTTCTCTTTAGCCACCATCAACCTCTGTTTTACTTCATCCCTCTCAATTTAACTGGGAACTCCCAACATAACTTTCAAGTGATTCTTCTTTTCTTTAGATTCTCTAAACAACGACTGAAGTAATTCCTCGTTCTTTAAAGATTCTCTGAGCCTATTTTGCAGTTCATATTTGGTTAAGCCTTTTGATGTTGGTGTCTCAGGTCCACCTGGGCTCCTATTAGGTCCTGGGCTCATTTGAAATTTTTTTGGTGTTTTGTTGGGGTATGGGTTAATAAACCTGAAATAGTCACAGCCACCATAATCCTGAAACAAACAGCAATCAATTAGAGTTTTTTGTCCTGAAACCATATAAAAACGCATACATTTTGAATTAGAAACTTACAGTTCCAACTGCACAATTAAAGAATCTGCGACCTAGGTTCTTTGGGGTGCGTGATGTCTTCAAGACAGTGTATTCACCGCAGAAACAAATGTCGGGATCTTGTGGTTGAGATGTTTCGGATAGCTGAGACATTTTGGGTGTTTTGATCAAGAAAAAAGATAATGGTGGAGTTTGATCAAGAAAAGAGACTATGGAGGTGTTTGATCAACAAAAGAGACAATGAAGGTGTTTGAATTTTGAGTCGATTTTATATAGGGAAGGGTGTATTGTTACCGTTGTAAATTTAAGAATATTTTATTTTATTACCGTTGTAATAAATACGTTTTCTAACCGTCGAAATAAAGCTAAGTGTGCTGGGTCTATTAATAAACATAACTATAGTAAACGACTATGATTTATAATTACTCATTGAGACGGTCTATGATGGACCTTCAAGGTTTATTATAAACCATGGGAATAAATGTTTTTATTGGAACGAGAAGCCTGCTAATTTTGCACAACTCCAACGGACCAAAAAAAAAAAAAAAAAAAGAACCCCAAACCCCAAATCTAAAAAAAGCACTAAATAAATAAAATAAAATAAAAAGATTTGATACTATTTAAACATTATAATGACACTTGAATACATCATATGAAAGTCCCCATCCATTCGACACATGATCAAAATAGTTTTAGGACACCTAATGGTCCTTAAATCACTAATATTAGTCTAAAAAAGCCAAAAATAAAATATAAAAAAACTTGATGCTATTTAAACATTATAATAATACTTTAATACATCATATGAGAGTCTCCACCAATTAGACACATGTTCAAAAGACCTTAAGCACAAGTAATGTTGTCCTTAGAACAAGGTTGTGCTTTGAGAACGACAACTTATTGTCAGACTAATTGGATAGAAGTGATACGATTACCATTACTTGTGCTTAAGCTATTTTGATCATCTGTCTAATTGGTGGGGAATCTCATATGATTTATTAAAGTGTTATTATAATGTTTAAATAGTATCAAGTCTTTTTATTTATTTTTGGCTTTTTTAGACTAATATTAGTGATTTAAGGACCATTAGGTGTCCTAAAACTATTTTGATCATGCGTCTAATGGATGGGGACTCTCATATGATGTATTAAAGTGTTATTATAATGTTTAAATAGTATCAAGTCTTTTTATTTATTTTATTTTATTTATTTCTGGCTTTTTTAGATTTGGGGTTTCATTTTTTTTTTTTTTTGGTCTGTTGGACTTGTGCAAATTTAGCAAGCTTTTCGTTCCAATAAAAACCTTTATTCCCGTAGTTTATAATCAACCTTGAAGGTCCATCATAGACCGTCTCAATGAGTAATTATTGATCATGGCTCTTTACTATAGTTATGTTTATTAATAGACCCAGTAACACTTAGCTTTATTTCGACGGTTAGAAAACAAATGCAACAAACAGAAAAGGACATAAATAAAACACAACACAAGAAATATGAACATCAACCATACATTTCATTTCATTGCAACCCCCAACCATAACAGCAAAAACATCTAAAAGCTTTCATACATGAAAGCCCATCGCTTCCATCTACAACTTTCACCAACGAAAGCTTTGCAAAAAACTTACAACAAAATGAAAATATACATAAAAACTAAAACTACATAACTAAACTAGTCTAGGGATTTGCAGGGGGGTTGCGGGAGGGGGGGGGGTTATGAGGGCATCTGGGTCGATATTCTTCTCCTACAAGAGGACACGCAGAAATCTCTCAATCCTGCTAGGAGACCTTGTCAATCTCTACTTGTCCTCTCCCAGCCCTCTAAAGAGTCGTTCGAAGTCATTTCGTAGTAGAAGAACGTCTGATGATGGAGTTTGTAGCCTTGGGTGCCTAGGAAGGCGGAGTCTTCTGGGCATTTTGGAGATGAATGATCTGGAATTTCTATGGAAATGGAGGAAATAAGGAATGGGGAAGATATGAAGACTGTTTGCATCGGCTAAGTGAACCGTCACCCAATGGCTAAGAGACACGTGGCTATGGGCATAGAGGTGTCGTGTAAATTTATATTTTATCAGTGTGATTAGACATGAAACGCCAGTGTTCTGAAAATGTAATCATCACGCTACTCAGTTCCGCATGATAAGGGTTTTAATTGGGGAATATAGATCTCCTAAAGGAAGATTAATTTCCTAACTATGAACTATTATAGACCAACGGATTGGTTTATTATAAACACGCATAGAGTCTATGATAGACTAAAACAAAGTTGATTCATATTGAACTAATACAATAAAAATACATTAAAATTAAAAAAATCAAGTGGGATGCTCCTTCAAATATTGACACGTTGTTTTCTTGTGACCAGCCCCCTTGCAAATCGAGCACTTGTTTCTCGTCCCTTTGCTACTTTCCTTGGACTTGAAAGATTTCGCGACGCTAGGAATATGCTTCACTCTCTTCCTTCCAAGTTTAGGGTCGTAAGGGGGTAGAGGAATATACATGTTTGCGTACTTCTCTGGGACTTAGCATTCTGACTCCGTAGGGACTACATTAATAGTTTCACCAAATACAAGAATGTAAGACTGAACTTTATACATGGGCGAGGAATACTCGTAGATGCTTGAACCATAATCAGGTCCGTACTTCAATCTCAAGGCTGCCATCGCGTGAGCGCACGGTAATTTCACCAAGTCGTACTCTCTACAAGTACATGTTTTGTTCAGTAGATTGACTTGACAATTAGGCCACTGCTGACTACGGTGAACTCGTTGGCATCCCTGTTTATATTATTGAAAAACAAGCAGTCACCCTCATTCATCTTTTCCCTTAGCGCCTTTTCAGCCGAAGGCACAAATAAATTGATTAAACTGCTGATATCTGCACGTCTCTGCCTGAAAATTTCAGCAAACCTCCTAGAATGGAAGTGAATAAGGCAGTCACAGGGTACTCTCTTTCATCCCTCAACATTGAGTTTAGCGACTCCGTAATGTTTGTGGTCAGCACATCGTACCTATTTGCTGGAAAATATGTCCTGCTTCACTTGTCAAATCCAATATCAAACTCGAGGCGATTAGTAGCTTCGGGACATTTATCCTTTGATTCTTTGAAAATGTTTATTGAACTCTTGGTAACCATATGCCTTTGCTGCATCATAGTACACATGAAAATAATCTCCATATTGGAAATTTTTTTGAAGGTTATCACCAAGATGCTTCATGCATAGTCCATGATGAGCATGCTCAAAAATTCTGGAAACGCCGTTCGCTATGCTCTTGTGCCTATCAGAGATGATACACAAGTCTGGTTCATCGGCGATTATGTACCTTAGCTGCTCGAAGAAGTAGGTCCAGGATTCATCACACTTCTTGTCCACCACGCAAAAATCAATTGGATAGATATGGTTCTTAGTATCCTGTGCGACGGCGGACAACAACACACCCTCATACTTGCCGTACAAATATGTGCCGTCAACAGCAATAACCTTTTGCATGTGTTTATATCCTCGAATGCAAGCTCCATAAGCTATGAAGTAATATTTGAACCTGTCCGCATCATCAGGACTAATGCAAATTCTGGAACCTGGATTTGAATTTTCAACCATGTACGAATAAGCCGGTAAGCAAGCATACCCGTGATCCGATTTTTATACCCTGTATTTTATATCTTTGAGTTTCGCCGTAAGATAGCCGATGTGAAGCTAGTAAGTGAGGTTATCATCAAGGTTATAAGAGATTCTACATGATTATTCCACACATGCAGGTTTTTAAGTTGCTAACAACAAGTATCGGAAGATTGGAGGCGAAATAAACCAGAAAATCTGAGTATTGCAGTAGAGTAACTCGACGGTCAAGTCGACGGGCCATCAACTAGTCGACGGATCGTCAACCTGCCCGTCAAAAAACTCTGCGAGAATCAGGGGCTGCCGCTGTTCGACGGTTGCAAGTCGATGAACCTTCGACTGGTCGATGGACTGTCTACTGGATGACGGACCATCGACCCTGCTGTCGAACTGCAGGCTTTGGAAATTTTCTCCCTCCTATATGTTAAAAGGGCCACGACTTGGACCATTAGTTACACCCAAAATAAGAAATTTCCAGTCCTTTCAAGCTCTCTCTACTCATCCATATACATCCTAAGACAAATCAAGTGGAAATCAAGCTTTGAAAACACCAAGCTAATTTATAGATGATGATAATCCTTGCTCTTAGTTGAGTTTATGGTGGTTTCGGTTCGGAACAAGGTCAGGTGAGTTAGGGTTCTTCAAGATTAAGGTATATTCTCTCTTTCTTTCTTATATTGAGTTGATTTGGGGATTAGTAAGTCATAAAAAAATGAAGGAAATTGTGTTGGTTGTGAATGAAATTTGGAAGGATGTTTTGGATTGTTTTAGGTGTAAATTGTATCTAATCTCTTAAATATGGAATTGTCAATGTTGTTATTGGTGTTGGGAGTTGATTTGGAATTTGGAAGAAGTAGATGGAATAGAGGAAGTGTTGCCCAAATTCCGTTAGTCCATTAGTTACTCTAGTTTTAAATTATGAGTGTTTCCAAGACTTAATCTTAGTATAAATCCTCTTGAATATAGATTTGCGAGCTCGGGAGGAGAACGTTAAGTAGTTAAGGAGACACAAAGGTATGTTAAGGCTAACCTTTCTTTCTTAAGGCATGATTCCTTTATGGTGAACCTACACACAATATCCATAATATCCTTATTCCTAAAAATGCTAGAAGCTTATGATTCTTAAGATTCTTATGATAATGTTGATAAATGTCTTACATGGTGATGATTCCATTTCTAGAGATTTCAAAGCTTATAGTTCTTGATGTTCTTGGGATATTATTGATCTTTGTTTCATGATTTTGATCTTGTTCATTCTTTGTTGATCTCATCTTATGGTAGTTTTTCCTTCAAGGTGAGATATAGCGATGATAATGACTCCATAATGTCACATCAGAGGTTACCGACCTTATGTCACTCCGATAGGTTTTTGACTTTTATTTGGGCCTCACTATAGTGCCGGGCAGGCACTTAGATGTGCGCATCACTGCAGTAGGAAGATTATGATGTTACCCCGGACGCAGGATGCCCCGAACGCGGGATGATATGATATATGGATCGGGCAGCACGTTCTGTAGCACTAACACTTATATTGGCAAAATACATCAAAACACCCCTAAACTATACCCAAAATGTCGATATCACACTTAAACTATACGAGCGACCTATTACACACCTTAACATCTTAAAAGTGAATTTAATTCCCCCCTGCAAAGTATTATACCACTTTCACAGCGTGTGGTGTTCCACACTCGCATGCCACGTCAGCGCCATGTGGAAATAAAATAAATTTTATTATTTTCAGTACTTTTTCTTTTTTTCTTTTTGATTTGCACTATTTTCTTTTTCCTTTTCTTCTACACTCATTACAAAACCCACCACTCCCACCACCAATTTCACACAACCATATCCGCCACCACCAAATTTGCCACCACCCATTTCACCACCTTCCCACCACCCCCCAAAGGGCAGTTCGTGCAATTTCTTAATTGTTGCCCATTTGAAGGCGACTCGTGCAATTTTTCATTGCCCGTTTGAAGGCGACCGTGCAATGTCTTCATTTGAAGGGCAGCTCGTGCAATTTTTCATTGCCATTTGAAGGGCAGCCGTGCAATGTCTTCATTTGAAGGGCAGCTCGTGCAATTTTTCATTGCCCATTTGAAGCATAGTGCAATGTCTTCATTGCAATGGGCAATTCCTGCAATTTTTCATTGCCCATTTGAAGGGCAGCCGTGCAATGTCTTCATTGCCAATGGGCAGTTCGTGCAATTTCTTCATTGCCCATTTGAAGGGCAGTTCGTGCAATGTAAGAAGATCGGAAAAAATGGAAGCTCACCGGAAAATATTGAAGCTCATTATTATTTTATAGGTAGATTAGATGCAAATTTGGTGATCGGAAAAAATGGAAGCTCACCGGAAAATATTGAAGCTCATTATTATTTTATAGGTAGATTAGATGCAAATTTGGTGACCGGAAAATGAAGAAGATCGGAAAATGAAGAAGCTCATTTAATTTTGGATTTTTTTGAATTTTTATTTGTGGCTTTGAAATGAAGAAGAAGAAGGGTTTGGGGCGTTGAGGTGGGGTGGCGTGGAGGTGGAGGGCGGGGAGGAGGTGGGGTGGCGTGGAGGTGGAGAAAGGGGAGGGGGTGGGAGTGGTGCTTATGAAGATGAAGATGAAGGGTTTGGGGTGGGTTTTGAGGGGGGGGGGGGGGGGGGGGGGGGGGGGGGGGGGGTTGGGGTTTGAAATGGAGAAGGAATGATTTTAAAAAAAAAATTATGTCTCTAATTTCTTTAAAAAAATTATAATTTTTCATTTTAATATTAAAATTTTAAAATTAGTTTTTTTTTATTATTAAAATTACATTTCACTCTCCCATTTTTTAATTATAATATTTTTTATGCCACATCAGCTCTGAGGGAGTAAAAAATATCAGTTTGTACATAAGGTGTGTAATGGGACGACATGATAGTTTAAGTGTGATATCGACATTTTGGGTATAGTTTAGGGGTGTTTTGATGTATTTTTCCCACTTATATTATATATGTATGAAAAATATTTTTTTAAAGCTAAGCATGCATGATATCCGCCTTGAGAGGCAATCAAATGTACAAGTTATTTCTCCTATCTCATGCTTCTTTCATACTTTTATTATGTTATTATTCATGCCTTACATACTCAGTACATTACTCGTATTGACGTCCTTTTGTTTATGGGCGCTGCGTTCATGCCCGCAGGTAGACAGGGAGACGGACCGGACCCTTAGGCTGCTTCATCAGCGTTTGCACAGGAGCGCTCCATTTGTCCTGGAGCTACAGTTTAGCCGGTATTATTCTTTTGTGTACATATGGGCATAGCGGGGTCCGGTCCTGTCCCCTCCTTATGATGTTTTGTACTCCTTGTAGAGGCTCGTAGGCAGATGTATATAGTTAGATGTTCTGTAACCTCATCGGTTCATATTTTTGTATATCATTTTTGGTAGCTTTGTCAGTTCGTATATATGAGCACAGTTGTTGGCGATTATATAGATGTGTTGTATAGATATGTTGTATCTTTGAACTCATGCCCTTATAGATTATGATATTTTCAAGTTATCTTTTGAGGTCCACTTAGATATGTACATGAGAAGTATGTTAAGAGGTGTTCGGTAGATCCGCTCCGAGTACCCGTCATGGCCCTCCGGTTGGGTCGTGACACCGGTATCCCCCTAACCATGTTCTTAGCCCTTACACCTGCCTTCCAACACTTCCAATATCTTGGTTTACAATGGAACTCCCTAAAAGCCGTCCTCTAAATTTCCTTTGTCGTTATCCCTTTGTTGTCAATATAATCATTCATCAAGACTGATGCAAGGACAGCTGTTGAGGCATGCTTGTGAGTGCTCGTAACGTGTTCAACCCGGCAAGTGTAATTACCAATGTACTTGTAACCTATCCAAGTTGTCGTACTTATTGGCCCGCAATATCCAACCACAACCAAGAGAGGTGCATTCCACCTTATAATAATTATTGCTACTCTTGTTTGGTTTAAAACAAAACGGGGTCTTTATTGCAACTTTCTTCATTAAAACCTGTAAATACTCTTTGTTCTCAAATGTTTGCCCACAGTAAAAACCAGTTCCATCCTTTGAAGTTGTAGTTGCTTTGTGAACCACTTGGTGACTGCCCATCACCCCCATCATACTCTTCGTTATCACTATCAGGATCATCCATATCCATAAAATGATCACCCCAAACCCTCGTGTTGTCATTGCCGGTGGTGGGTGCATTGTGGGGGGGGGGGGGCATTGATGTAGAACTGACTTGAGACGTTTCAACAACATTTATTCTTAAAACAGGCCTAGAATCACCAACATCAACATCAAACATGTACAATACCACCTGCCTATCATTCGTTGTGAAATAAGGATGGGTTTTTCCCCTAGTGGGGAAAGCATTAATCATATAACTAATGCGCAAGTCGTTAGGCTCACAATTTAACTGTCCGCTTTCCATTACGCTCGTGACCAAGTCATTATACCTACCATTGCGACGCACGGCAATCGGCATTGTCACCTTGCTCACAAAATTTCAATTCCAACATTTTAGGGTCTCCTCCCATTCACCCATGTAATCACCACCTACTATAATATATTCTGCAATTGACGCCATAATAAAATATATAATAAACTATGACTTTGGTCTATGCAGTCGACGACTCTTTGATTGTGGTCTATTATTGACCGGAGAGGCATGTACCATATCTGAGAACCAAAAGAAGCGAGGATAAAGCTCTTGGTTCTACGAGCGAGGTATTTGAATGGAGAAGTGACGGAATGTCAGAATGAGGCCAAAATTTTCGCCAGAAAAATGAGCTTTTACAACAATGAGGAAAGCTCCTTCTCAACGATTTCTACCAGATTTTACTAACAATGGTTGAACTATGGAAGCTTGCCGTCGTTGGGGACCGATTATTTGGTGAAAAGCCAGAATTTTTCACAAAAAAAAAAGGTCAGAAATAAGCAAAAAACGGGAGCTTTTGGATTGAAATATTTTGTTTTTTATTTCTATTCTAGGTAATAAAAATGTTGGGGCTGAGGGGGCCAAAGTGTATTTTTCAAAACTTTGGGGCTGGGATTTGACACAGCAGTTCTCTGACGTGCTGACGTCATAAATGGTGGCCAAAGCACCAATTTCTAAACACTTATGGCCTTTTGGCAAAATAACTTTTCAAAATGGCCTTTTGGTCAACTCCCCCAAGTAACTCTATTTACCAAGACTAAAACAGATGAAAAGAAATTACTTAGTATTTTTATCTCTGCTGGAAATTGAACCGAAACCTCATGGTGTTCATCCTACACCGTTAAGCCACATCTTTAGAGGCAACTCTTTGCGTCTTTACTGTGCAATATCCCTTATAATCACCATGACAAACTGTCAATACACACACAACACGACACTCTCCACAAAATTGACAGCACTTAACACACACACAAACACCTCACACATCACACTCTCATAAGTTAGAATACCAATTGCTCTCCACTCAAATGGTACACATCATTCTCGTTTTTTCATTTTCCTTACGTGGACACTACAATTTCATGTGTACAACAACTGACCA
Source organism: Lycium ferocissimum (assembly GCF_029784015.1). Taxonomy (NCBI): domain Eukaryota; kingdom Viridiplantae; phylum Streptophyta; class Magnoliopsida; order Solanales; family Solanaceae; genus Lycium; species Lycium ferocissimum. Next base: position 15,960,394 of record NC_081352.1, read on the forward strand.
ACGACACATCCACTAAATACAGCATTTAAGCGAGTAACGTGCAAAATGAAGTCAATTTTGCTATCTACTACACTTTTTTTTGTCATATATGTTTCTTAATCTTTTCCAAATATATACTACCTGTTTACCCTTAAAATGGATAACAATTAAATTTGTACGCGGTGCTAAGGATATGCGGTTTAATTTAATACAAATGACTATGAACAATAAATAATAATATAATGCGAGTAAGAAACGATCAAACCACATTAAAGCAATGGTTGGCCTCGGGTTCTGGGAATCGAGATCGTGCTATAGTGGTTGTAGAATGAACAATGAACAATGATAGAACACTTAGAAAAATGGATGAAATGGATGAACACTTGCTAACAATTGTATTGCTTCTCAGGTTTATGCGTGTGGAAAAGAACTGCCTAAAGTAAAGGGGGGCCTCCTCTTTATATAGTAGAGGAGTCCTAACCGTGGTACAAGTCTAAATAAGGTACATAATCTTTTAGTAACTAACGAGCGAGATCGGTGCCAAAATATCCGGCTGATGGAGGATATTTCGATCCCTCACTTATCATGATCAACCGCCTTACCATCCTATCTCGATATCTGGCTCTAACCGAACTCAACAACCCGGGACCAGATGTGGTCGGTTCGGCTAGGATCCAACACTTGACTTTGACCCCGATTGGGACTCATCTGATCCAGCAATGATCATCATGATCTTTAATTTCCTTATCGGGAAACCGAGGATATATTGTCCTCAATTTTACCCGTATACAGATAGTCTCCCCATTTTTTAGAGGGGAGCGACAACTTTGGGAAATGGATCTGGATAAAATCGAGTAGGCCGTACCTAACCGCCTTGGAAAAGACGTTCCCATCAAATCCTTACACTCTGCCCGATGCCAGTTCATAATTACTTCAGCGGCCTAATCATTCTTGGGAACCCGCCCCTTGTTAGAGTGCTTAACTCCTTGAAAAACCTTGTGCACTCCCCATTATATAAAGCCCATATATTTCCTTCTTGCCATGCACTTTGAACTAAAACTCTAAACCTCATCTTTTTAAAAAACCTTTGCTTACAAATTCTAAATTCTCTTTTGAGTTTAGAGCTTTTCTTAAACCATTATTCTTCACTCCTTGGCACAACATTTTTAATCTTGATCATGACTTCTCAACCGTTGCTAATCCAAAGTGCAGACCATTCTTTATCACCCCCGCTGTTAGCGATAGGAGCAACCGAACCCAAGAAGGAGTTAGAGTTTCTTGCTGCGGACATTCTCCCTGCCGGTTTCAAATATGAAAATGATTGCAAAATATCTTCTCATCTCTATTTTGTGGAGAAATTTGAATCCTTTATCGACGATGCTACAATCCCCGTGGTTCGGAATGATTGCAACCTTAGTATGGATGTCGACGTCCACCCTGTTGAGACTGGGGTAAGGATCAATCATCATGTTATTGGTTATTCGATGACCTATACCTACCCCTTTTCCATCGGGTTTTCTCTTCCCATTCCTCAAGTGATTGAGGACCTTTGTCGTCGATACCACGTTTGTATTGGCCAAATTGCTCTACAGATTTGGAGGCTCGTGTATTGTCTCAAAATTTTATCCAACATAGCCGGGGCTTCTTTTACCCTCGACCATCTGATACACATATATGTACCCTAGGTAATCCGAGGGGGCATAGTCCATCTGCTTCCTTGTGGAACTCGAGCTCTCATAGATCTGAAAGACGACTATGATCGGGGATGGCTACATCGGTACATAATGATTCGTACAGTCCAACTCCACCATCCCCTATCCGTAGATTTTCCAGAGATATGGAATCGAACCCAAATCCGATCGAGCCTGAGCTCATAATCACTATTTTTGAATGGGTGGCTGCTCTTTTAGGCGCTTCCCGCAATGTAGGCCGTTCTTGGAAGAACATGGCATCCAAAGGGTGGAAAGGCAAAAACCATGGTAATGTTAAATCTGTTTGTGGAATTCTTTAGTTTTTTCATTTCATATTTTAACCTCGACTCTTCAATTTTTAGGGCCCCGGATAAAAAGATCTTTAAAAGGAAAAAACATTGTCGAAGAGGGTGCCGCTGTTAGGGGAAGAACAACTACTTCTGCGTCGATGAGAATGTCCAGTAGACGAGTCTGTACAAGCACTTCGACCATTCCCTCTGGGATAGGCTCTCGGGTCAGAACACACCATATTATGGATACTCGACGGGAAACACCTCGTCATGGACCACCCTCGATGATCGTTCTTGACGAGAAAGATCTGCCGGGCCCAAACAGTGCTGGTTCGGTTGCTCCCGAGGATAGTCCTGGGATTATTTAGCCGATGCTTTATATTGTATTAGCACCCTAGGGTATATGCCGAAGTTCTTAACCTTCGGTTTACTATACCGATTTGGGATTCCCTTTTGTTCTAGTTTAGGGATATAAGTTAGTCCTTTTGTTTTGTTGAACTGATGTAACCGAGGAAATCGGGAATTCGTTATATGAAGAAAATTAGTAGAAATTGTCGACTGGCCTTATACCAGTTTTTATTGAATGCATTTGGCTTCTAACCTCCGTTTGAACTTTACCTTCGTTTATGTGTTCGTTGTGTCGGACTCAAGGTTACCTTGACCTGCAAGTTTTAAAGTAATGCATGAAAAATCAAACATCTTATCAACGACCCCAATGTTCATCTGCTTCTCATTCCATCTTGGTCTTCTTAGTCCGCTCGGGACGCAATCGGTCATGATCGATACTTGGTCTACTCAACCGCCTCCGATCTCGGTTGTATCAATGTCCATACTTATCCTTGACCATGTTGAAATCTCGACTATGGGACCTTTGGTGCGAATTTTTACTTAACACGACGAGAAATCGAGGGCAGCTTTGGCTTCGATCTCACCTGTATATATGTGTGTAGATAGCTCGAAGCGACGGGAAGTGGAAGTAGATCCGGTTTCTTCCCCTGTAAGTTTCATGATAAGTGGATAAGATCAAGCGTCCCATCTGTCATATCGCTCTGACACCAACCACGCGTCATGACCTGGTTGGGTGAGGCGTCGGTTAAAATTTCAACTGTCTCGGCCTCTCCCTATAAAAGTCAAGCTTTCCCTTTCATTTTTTACTTTTAGAATTTTCACTCTAAAAAATTACCATCGTGCCTTTGAATACGCATACATTCATACTCCAAACATCATATATTCAACAAATCTTCCCAGATCTTCAAACCTTTAAACCAAACCTTCAAACCTTGCTATTTTTAGAACAATGACTAAATCCTCGAAAGCCAAAACCGGTGAGACTTCCTCGGCTCCAAAATCGGAACCGAAATTGTCAGATTATGTCCCATGTGACTACGTTACGACCAAGGATTTCAAGGTCAAGAGGCCTTCTCAGCAAGGGGATCGGGGTGCTAAAGTATCAGACTACATTTGCACAATTCTCCTGAATAAACTAGAGCAGGTCAGGAAGGACTGTGGTTTGGAAGACAAAGAGGTCGTTATTCCCGAGCATGCTAAAGCCATCACGACCCACGTGAAGGGGTATCTGAGTGTCTACACATATCCCTTCACATTTGGTCCACTCAATTTGGTGATCGTGGACTTTTGTGAGAGGTACGAGATCTGTCTCGGTCGGATCCACCCCTCATTTTAGAGGATCGTTACGCTCCTCCGTTATTTTGCGAATAACGTGAACGAGCTTTTCACGGTCAATGACCTCCTCTAGTTGTATAGTCCTCGAGTATTTCGGGGTGGTATGATTAAGCTCACCCGATGAGAAAGGAAGGCTCCCTTCTCTAGCCTTGATGAGGATAGGGAGCGAGGCTGGCAGGGAAAATTCATCCGGGTGAGGACCGAGGATCTCATCCCTACCGATAGGATGCTGTTTCCCGAGAAGTGGAACCCGCACCGTAAGTGAATTATATTTTTAAACAGCTAAATGGCACCTCTAATATTCCATCTGTGATGATTTTATCTTTGTTTATATGTTTGCAGCAATTCCCTGAACCCTCAACGCGGTCGCTAACTTGGAGGAATGGATCGGGAAAAATTGCAATCAGCTTACTTACGTTGAACGTAACTGGCGTTTATTATCCAAAGGCAGATGGGAGGCTGAGAATTATGGTGAGTCTCTGACCGAGGTGTTGTTCTACCTCCTTTCATATTATGCCATAATTCATTTAATTATTTCGTTCTTTCTACTTTCATGCATTTCAAAAGCCACCAGGGTCCAAGGGCAGGATGAGGAAGAGGCTTCGAGAGATGAAGCCGATGTTGAGGCCACCGGTGAGGGGCAATATTCTAAGCCCCCTACCCTTTCGCAATTCTGGGTCAAGGCCACCGAGGAAGAGAGGAGTGAGAAAAAAAGACAGCCCTCCGAATCTTCTGGTGCTCCTTTCGAGGGTAGAAAGAAGCTGAAGTTTACCCTTAATGAGGCTTCAAAAGGAGATATTGGGGCCCTGGTTCTAGACCCCGAGGTCATTGACTAACTCAAGAATCACTCTGATGATGAAGGCGTCGTGTTAGTCAGGCACCAGCCTTTTGAGAAAAACACCAACAAAGAGCTGAAAAGCTCGATAGAAACCATTCCACCATTGGTGGAAAGTACAAACCGAGAGCTGTCAGGCTCGAAAAATGGTGCCCCGAAACTGGTGGGTTTGGAAACCATCGGGTCTGGAGCGGGGGTACTAGAGGAGGCTATCACCGAGCCTTCATTCAGTCAAGGAACGAGGAAGGAGATAGCTGCAGCTGCCAGATCGAGAGCTACGCCAACAATGGCTAAATATATGCATTTTTTGCCGAACATCACTGCCTCGATCTCAAAGGTACCTTGCATTCCACCTTTATATGGTATAGGTTCCGTCCTTCCCATACAAGCTGTGGCTTCGACTGAGACCATTATTTGCATACAAGACTCTCCGCCTCGATCAATGGCCGCCCAATCTGAGAGCTAAAAAATCAAAGGCAAATGACCGAGAAGGATGCTGCCATGGCCAAGGACGATTCAGGGTTTGGCCATCTACCCATTCCTGTAGCCAATAGATTTGGGGTTAACTCCGGTCCTCGATTAGAGAAAAAAATTTCAGCCCAGAGTGTAGACCGAACCGAAAAAGGCGAGACTCGTTTATGGTACCAGCTGATATGAACATGCTGTCCAGGCCGAACGGGGTGGCTAGCTATCTGTTATATCCCATATCTTTGTACATTGGGATATTTTAAGCTAATCGCGATAAGTTAAGGACAAGACTATTTTGGGATACGAGGTAGAGACTTTTAACCTCCGATTTTGTTTTAATGCACAAGTGCTTATAAATTTTATTTGGCATAGAAATATTATTGGAGGTTAGGGATTAATTAATTGTGATTAGATTACTAAGTAAAAATTAGTGATTAATTAAATTAATTAAGATTAATTAATAAAGTAGGCCCCACCCGATTTGTTTTTTTTTTTAAAAAGAGAAAAGATGTCATGGGGGGGGGGGCACATGTAGGGCTTGGGAGACTATATATATATATATATATATATATATATATATATATATATATATATATATATATATATATATATATATATATATATATGTATCATCAAATGACTCATTTAATCACCATTCATACCTTAGTTGAATCAAGAACAAAGAAAAAGAAAGAATTGAAAAAAAAAAAAAAAAAAAAAAAGCTCTCGGCCATGAATGCTTTGGCCGAGCGTTGAGAAAGTGAAGGAGAAAAATTAAGGTTTCAAGGTGTTATACACATTCAAGGATTGCAACGTGAATTGATCCTTGGAGTCAAGTTGATTAAGGTAAGATTTGACCTCTTTTTATACACATTTTGGAGACAATTTAAGTTTGTATAAATTGGTAGTTGTGTGATGAATATAAGGAGTTATAAATGTTGATGTGAAAAATAAATTGAGCCGTGTAGGGGGCTGTTCTAATTAGGCAAGGAGAATTAAGTTTAAGTTGCATTATAGTTGTTGTTATCATGGACTATATGGTGAAGGAATGAAAGAATTAGAAAGTTAAGGTTGAAGTTGTGTTGATATGAACATGTTGTTATTCTTATTGAATTGCAAGAGTTGAAGGTATGATTATATTCATATGTTGTGGTTGGTGTTTTCGTATTTAGCGGGAGGGTAATTGGGAATTCGGGATAGGCGAATATATAGGGGAAGTGCTGCCCAATTTTCGTTAAGTCTGTAACTAATAGGAAAACCCTAAAACGAGAATGTGTGAGCTAAAGGATAAGTCCTATAAACAATGGGCTATAGATTAGTGAACTAGAAAGTGTAGCTACTAACGATAACGTTACTCTTATATTAAATAGGCTAAAAGAGCGACGAGGCGAACGGATTTACGGATAGTCGCTAACAGGTATGTAAAGCCTATCCCTTCTTTCTTTTGGCATGTCCTAGACGTAAGTAAGATATGATATGAGCTTCGGGGCAATTCTATTCATAAGTTTCGAGCATGATTTATGATTCTTATTCACTTCTTGATGTTAGAATTCTTAGAGTGGTCGAGCCACGCCTCGAGTCTTCTATATGATTGGATAGTAAAGGATATAGAGAGGTTCCTATTCCTAAAGGATTACGTCAGAATAAGTAATGTCCTTAACTTTCATAAAGTTTGTCTCGTATTGATTTGATACATATCTATGGTTCCTGAGACTTTCCTTAATATGACTATCGTCTGATACTTGAGTGTTAGTTAATCTACTTGTCGATTGAGTCTCAGATGGTGATCTAGTTGTATATTGTTACTCACTACTTTGCTCGTGCATATGGTTGTTACATCTTTCACCGAGTCCCGGTCCGGGTATGTTATCACGTACATTTTACTACATTATCCACCGAGTCCCTCACTAGAGGGCCGGGTACGCTATATGATGATATGATGATATGATGACATGATGATATAATGATATGATTATTCACCGAGTCCCATAATGGGCCGGGTACGATATATGATGTCCACCGAGTCCCATAATGGGCCGGGTACGGTATATGATAATATGATGATATGACTATTCACCGAGTCCCACGATGGGCCGGGTACGGTATATGATAATGATATGCATGACTTGTTTTATAAGGCACAGGTACAATGACTTCTTGGCTATTATACTTGTCTCCTGAAATCTCTACTTCAGTTATGATTTTTCTTAATGTATTTCATGCTTTATATACTCGGTACATATCTCTCTACCGACCTCCTTTCTTCGGGGAAATTTGCGTTTCATGCCCGCAGGTACAGATGCTCGCTTTGGTGACCCTTCAGCTTAGGATTTCTACTCAGCTGTCTTGGAGTGCTCGTTGTTCCGAAGTCTAGACTTTTGGCACAGATCTCCTGATATATGTATATGTTTATTCAGGGGTACGGCGGGGCCCTGTCCCGTCATATTCTTGTTGTTACTCTTAGAGGTCCGTAGACATATGTGTGGGTTGTATATAGTTTGCGTTCGGTTGTGTACGTATGACTTATGTTTTGGGGCGTTCCCATTCGTGGTGCCAGCCTTGTCGGCTTGCGAGTATATATGTTTTGGGATGTTGTGTGTAGTGGCAGCCTTGTCGGCTTGCGTATGTATATATATATGTATTGGAAGTTGTGTGTGTTATGGTAGCCTTGTCGGCTCGTGTATGGCTGGGACGTTCCCCTATATTATGATAGCCTTGCCGGCTTATGTGTGATGTTATCTGTGACAGTTGTAACTCCTCGGGAGACGGGTTCGTGATGTGTGTATATATGCGGAGGTTTTTGAGACGACGTCTTGCCTTATATATATATATATATATATATATATATATATATATATATATATAAGTTCGTTATCATGCTAGTTGTGGAGCGATTATAGTTAACGAGTGTATACGAGTGTCCGGCTCGGGCACTAGTCACGGCCTACGGGGTTGGGTCGTGACACTATCTGTTCCCTCTTTTGACCGTGGAGGATCAAAAGAAGATGAGTGTAGTCAACGCCTCCTGCCTTTTTAACGAGGCCCAGCAGGCCTTAAACCGGGTACACCGTGCTTCATCATGAAAGCCTCCATCGACTAAGGATGGAGGTGGACCATCTTAATGCTCAGCTCGAGAAGCAAACTCGAGAGATGGAATCGCTCGGGAAGCTTTATGAGCAAAACTTAGAGTTTATCTCGAGCTTACCCGACCCCTTCACTCTTCAGTCCGAATTGGAGAAGGCCCGAAATGAGGCTATCGAGGTCAAACGGGAGCATGACCTCCTAGCAGAGAAAGTAAGGGCTTTTGAAGTTCATAATAAGCAGTTAATAGCTGATGCTAACGCCACTCCTTCTCAGGCCCGGGAGTATGTCACCCAGATCGACCAGCTTCGGTTTGAGCTCGACGAGATTAAGCCCGAGCTCGAGGCCTTCAAAGGAAAAATGGATAGAGTTGCCTCCGAGTGAGATGCTCTTAAGGAGGACTTGGCATTAGCTAAGGATCAGCTCTGTGTGATGACGAAGAAGGCTGATGAGAGGTCGAAGCTAACTGCTGAACTTCGATCGAAACTTGCCTTGGCCGAGTTAGAGCAGGACAACTTTGGCCGCGATAATATCGATCCGCGGGCTAAATATAATGGAGCCCTGGGCCAAATCTCGAGTTTTAATGGGATGTGGGCTCAGTACCAAGCTGATGTAACCGCGGCTGAGAGAAAGAGCGATACTCGGGCCAAGTATATGCGGTGTCTATCCCAAAGAGAGACCTTAGAAGAAATTTATGCCACCGGGATAGACTTATTGGGCCAGATCGAAGAGGCTAAGAGGATCGAGGTAGAGGCGAAGGCCAAGTATGATCCCAAGGGGTCGGACAGTGACCTTGACTCGGATGAGGGTGAAGCCGAGGGCTCAGATGAAGATTAGGCTCATGAACCTTAGATTTCTTTTTGCTTTTTGAAACTCATGGCCGTTATCTGAGCCTTTATAAATTTTGACATATATATAACAAAGTTTTTGCTCGGTTTTAATCACCGTCTTTTATTGCATTATATTCCTTATCTTCTGTGCTTAAAGATTAGAATAATCATTGACTTGGTTTTAGTACTTGTCCGATATGCACTATTGCCTTAGTATGCATTATTGCCTTAGCAAAAAATAAAATTTAAGGTGGTAGTGACTCAGTCTCAAGTGTTACCGACACGATATTGCCTTAGTACGAATTTCAGACGATACCGAGGTTATTTGTTAACCGTTAACAAGTTAATGAAGCATGCCACATTTTTCTGTTTGCGAAATTAGACGTCTCTGAGTCATATTCTGTGATCGGATCAGAATCTCAATGATTTCGGACCTCATTTTGACCGTAGTCGACTAAACAAGCTGGGTTGTAGTCTTCGGGTTTTTAGACCGTAGTCTTTAACAATTTAGACCATAGCCCTTTAGTTTGCACATTTTGGATACTCGGGGGTCCGATATAATGTAATATTAATGCAAAGGAATTGTGTTAGCCAAAACGATATTTCTTCAAAATTTCACGTTTATTGATAGAACCGGGAGACGTGATTACAATAGTTGCCGTGGCAAGAGTAAACTAGTCGGGTATGATTCAATCGATCGTTTGGCCCTTACAAAAAATCTTATCATTCAAGCCTTGGTTTTAAATAGGTATCGATTTGCCCAGGGTATGATAGTCCCCTAGTACTGGAGTCCGAAGTGTGAGGGCTCGAGTACTATTGATCCGACGTGGGCAGTCCCCAGTTCTTGACCGGTCTTCTTAATTTTAGTAGCACGCCGTATGGCGCTGCCTCATTAAAAACCTTTCCGGAAAACCCACCTCGGGACAAAATCGATTGAAGAAAAAAAGAGTGTAGCACGTGCTTTCAGTCCTAAGTTTATGACTTCTCTACTTACATTATGCTGCTTCCGATGTCCACTTCGATGTATGCCTGCATGGTTAGGCTTGAAAGAACAGAAAAGTAAAAGTTATTCATACCTTAGCAATAGTACCATTTTAGGTGCGCCACATTCCAGTTGTTTGGAAGTTGTTTTCCATTTTCAGTTTCGAGCTGATAGGAACCTTTCCCGGTAATGCCGGTGACTCTGTATGGTCCTTCCCAATTCGGGCCCAATTTCCCTTCATTGGGATTCTTAGTGTGGAGTGTGACTTTCCTCAGGACCAAGTCCCCAATCTGAAAATGCCTAAGATTGGCCCTTCGGTTATAGTATCTTTGCATCCTTTGCTTTTGAGCTGCTAACCGGACATAGGCAGCTTCCCTCTTTTCATCTACTAGATTTAGACTAGTAGTCATTGCTTCGCGGTTCGATGCCTCTGTAGCATGCTGAAATCTTAAGCTTGGCTCACCAACCTCGATGGGTATTAGTGCCTCGATTCTGTATATTAGGGAGAACGGTATTTTGCTAGTACTCGATCTTACCGTTGTACGATATGCCCATAAAACCTCTGGTAAAATCTCCTTCCACCTGTGCATAGACCCGACCAACCTTTTCTTTAAGTTTTGTAGTATGATATTATTTGTCGATTCAGCTTGACCATTTGCACTTGGATGATACGGGGTCGACAAGATCTTTTTGATCTTGTATTCTTCAAAGAACTTGCTGACTTTGCTGCCTATGAACTGCTTCCCGTTGTCACATGCAATTTCCGCGAGTATCCCGAATTGACAGATTATGTGGTCATATATAAAGTCGATTACTTTTTTTTCTCTAACCTTCTCGAATGCCTGTCCTTCAACCCACTTAGGGAAATAGTCAGTCATAAGTAAAATAAAATGTGTCTTACCTGGAGCCCAGGGCAAAGGCCTGTCTTACCTGGAGCCCAGGGCAAAGGCCCTACTATGTCCATTCCCTATTTCATGAATGGCCATGGGGAAAGGACCGGGTAAAGTTCCTCTCCCGGTTGATATATCGATGGAGCGTGTCTTTGGCACTCGTTGCATTTTTGGACGAAGGCTTTTGCGTCCTTCTCCATCTCGTTCCAGTAGTAACCAGCCCTGATCAGCTTGCGCACCAGTGAATCGGCTCCCGAGTGATTTTCACAAGTCCCCTCGTGAATTTCCCTCATAGCATAGTCGGTTTCTCCTGGCCCCAAACACCTTGCCAGGGGACCGTAAAATGACCTTCGGTATAACTGGCCATCGACCAGGCAAAATCTAGCTTCTTTAGCTCGAAGGGCCCTCGATTCTTTGGTATCGGATGGCAGTTTCCCTGTTTCAAGATAGTCAACGTATTTGTTTCTCCAATTCCAAGTGAAGCTGGTCGAATTTATCTCAGCATGGCTGGTCTCGATGACTGAACTCATCCACTGCACCACTGCTCTGGAATTGAATCCTTCTGATTCTACCGATGAGCCCAAGTTTGCCAGGACGTCGGCCTCATTATTGTGATCCCGAGGCACGTGCCCTAGCGTCCACTCTTTGAATCGATGTAGTATCACCTATAGTTTTTCTAAGTATCTCCACATCCGGTCGTCCTTGACTTCGAATGGCCGTTTACTTGATTGAACATTAGGAGGGAATCGCACTTGGCCTCAATGATCTCAGCGCCCAAGCTTTTGGCCAGTTCTAAACCTGCAATCATAGCCTCGTATTCGGCTTCATTGTTATTCAAATTAACAAATCTAATAGATTGACTTATTACATCACCAGTGGGTGGTTTGAGAACGATCCCCAACCCGGACCCTTTCACATTGGAAGCACCGTCTGTGAATAAGGTCCAAACCCCCGAACTAGTCCCCGAGGTAAGGAGTAATTCTTTATCGACCTCGGGGATCATGGCCGGCGTAAAGTCGACCACGAAGTTCGCTAGTATTTGGGATTTGATAGCAGTTTGGGGTTTATATTCAATATCGTACCCGCTAATCTCACAGCCCATTTTTCTAACTGGCCTGAGAGTTCGGGTATATGCATAACATTCCTTAAGGGGTATGACGTTACGACACATATGGGATGACACTGGAAGTAAGGTTTTAATTTCCTTGATGCACTCAATAAAGCAAGTGCTGACTTTTCTAAGTGTCACTACCTGGTTCAGAAAGCTCTTGTTACACCCCAGAAAATTTCGCGTTACTAAGGCTGCAGACGGCTTAATGTGAGCTCAAGGAGGAGCAAATATTACAAGTATAAAGGATGAAATTCTACTGTATTAGCATGAGGATAGCATGAGTATGATATTTGGAATTCGTAAGATGATTGGAATGATACGTTAAAAGATATATAGCCCTCGTAATCGTAAGCTGAGGTGGGGTCCACATGTCGAGATTTTATAAAGGACATATGACAAGTTATATGGATAATATATGTGAAGTTAAACACAACTCAAGAAGGATCCTTGAGCCAAATCCAAGTGGAAGCCCTCCAAAAAGATGTTTTTAAGTTACGTTTTCGGGATCGACTTCGGAGGCCATAACCCCATCATTATTTGAGAATTTGGGAAAACTCCAAAAATGAAAGTTGCAGATAATTGAAATACCTTTCCAACCATAATTCGTGGGCCTGCATGTGACATAAGGATAAAAAGTTATGGACGTTTTAAGACAGAAAGGTAATCTTTGGGCAGTGGGCTCGGCCCAACCCGACTCAAGGTCGGTGGGAACCGACCCAAGACCCATATATAAGGGATAAAGTCATAAAAATTCATTCATTTATACATCAAGCAGTCCACAAACTTTTAGAGAGGGAGAGAGGAGAGTTAGAGAGAGAAAGTGGAGAATCGATCAAGTTCGAGGCCCCGAATCCCGAGGCTCGTGAAGGATAAAGTGTAGTACGAGTTGTCGTCGTCGTTTTAAGCTAAAAGTTGAACTTGGGGGATGTTGGTTTCGTGGTGGCTGCTCATATAAGGTATGTTTAAGATGTTAATGATGTTCTTACCATGATCATTGATGGATTTGACGGGTTAGAATAGAGAAAATGACGTTGAAAGTTCGGTTATAATTTTTGGATATCAAATGACTTGGGGGCTGTTTTGGTATGATTAAATGGATAGAATTAGTTGGATATTGATATAAAATGATTGTTGATATTGTTGTTGATGTTGTTGATAAGTTGGTGTTCTTGAATTTGGGAGAATAAAGTGAATGTAGATATCGTATACAAAGCGTATCTTGAAATTTCGTTTTGGTGTATATCTTTGGAAGTTGATATTTTGAGTTTAAAGAGGCTTATATGAGATGGTTGTTGTTGTTGTTGGTTGCTGATTGTGTTGTTAAATTGAATTGGAATTAGAGGGAAACGAAGATTTCGGGGGAAAATCCGCCCGAATTTACGGAAGTTAATTACGAGCTTAGAGAAGTATATGAACCTCTTTCAAGTTGTCTACGGTTTCCTTTACCTTGATTGTATATTGTCTAGTGTTTGGAAGCATAAGTTAAGCTAATCACGTAAGCGACAAGGTATGTAAGGCAAACCTTTCTTCTTTTGGCATGATTCTTGTTATTATTCGTTCTATATGTACTCCATATGATTCCATTCTTAGACGAGTAAGGTCTAAATGTTTCTTGTGATGCCTTATCGATATTGTACTCCTATTCGTTCAAGGAAACACCCATAAAGTGCCACGTTGAGTTGTGTATATGGTTTTACTAATGATTTCGAGGAAACGAGTTTTATACTAAAGAAAACACAAAGTTTGATTTTCAAAACCACTCCGAAGGGGGTGCGAGATTTTACTACTTCATTTCATTTACGATTTATGTTTACATTCCATAGTATCATCCCTTTGTATTGACATGATCATTTATTCTTTGGGTAAGGCCATAAGATGAAATTGAGTAGAATATAGGTAGTAAGAATTTCATAACAATTCTACCCTCAAACTCGAAGTATGTCCTCCGAGTCTAGTGAGATACAAATTTGATAACTTCTTATGAAAAACTAAGGGTAATAAGCTGGATTGTGATGAATTGATTAGTGACTTATGATATGAATTGAAATTGATACTTGTGGATTGAGTTTGTGTTGACATGATTGTGATATTAAGCCGAAGCGGCCGCCCGAAGGGCCATTATTATTATGCGGAAGTGGCCGGTCCGAAGGGACTATTGTGATACTAGCCTAAGCGGTTTTCGCTGTCCGGCGGACCATTCGTTAACATGTCGAAGCGGCATTTGTGTTGGATTGCATTATTTACTTAAAGATTATTTTGAGACTTCGTGTACACATTTTTGTTTCTTCCAGCGAAAGGCTGCAGGTATTGAGTTAGATTGTGATTTCTTCTCTCCTAAATCAAATTATGATTATGATTTGTTACCACCTTGCATACTCGGACATTGTCCATACCGACGTCCTTTTGCCGGGGACGCCGCGTTCATGCCCAGCCCCCGCATTGTTTGGCAGTTAAGTGTATAGCTAGAATGCTTGGACGTCACCGGGATTGGCAAGTTCCACCTCATTCGGGAGTCATGTCGAGTCATATATAGAGATGCATAATTATGGGTATGTCATGGCCCCGTCCCCGACTCATAATATTAGCTTCACTTCTTAGAGACTTCGCAGACAAAGTGTCCTATGGTATATTTGTCGAGATGTCGACAAAGTGATGTCAGTTGAGTCATTTGTGGATTTTAAAAGAGTACGTATTTTAAATTATTTCAATTGGTTTAAAGTACTTATTTGATTGAAATTTTTCATAATCGTCATAAAGATAATGATTTCTATTTAGAAAAGTTTCATGTTTTTAAAAGTTTTTGAAATGACAGGTTTTGATACAGCGAATGTCTAAGGGTTCGCTCGACTCTGATGAGAGTCGGGTGCCCGTCATGCCCTACCATTGTTAGGGTGTGACAGTTCTGCTCACATAATAAACTGGGTATTGCGTACCTTCTTCTTCTCGAACCAGGACGCCACTTACCGCTATCTCGGATACCGCCAAGTACAGGTACAACTGCTCGTTTGCCTTTGGTGTGTGTAGCAAAGGTGGGCTCGATAAATACCTTTTGAGTTCTGTTAAAGCCTTCTGACACTCGGGGGTCCAGGCAAAGTTAGTCTTTTTCTTCAGCAATGAGAAAAATCGATGACTTTGATCCAAGGATCTAGAGATGAAACGACTTAATGCACCTATTCGCCCGGTCAACCTTTGCACCCCTTTGATGTCATCAATCACGGTGATGTCTTCCATTTCCTTTATCTTGTCCGGGTTGATCTCAATCCCTCGGGTTCAGCTTCATGTTGTATTTCCTTAATATGTCAAAAGTTTCCTGCAAATACTTTAAATGGTCCTCTGCTCGCAGGGACTTAACAACCATGTCATCTATATAAACTTCTATTAATTTTCCTAATTGGTGTTCGAACATGCGGTTGACTAGCTGCTAATAGGTGGCACCGGCATTTTTCAAGCCCAAAGGCATTACATTATAACAATATGTGCCAAACCTACTCATAAAAGAAGTTTTTTCTCGGTCCCCCAGGTCCATCTATATTTGATTGTACTCGGAGTAGGCTTCGAGGAAATCAGTATCTCGTGGCCTGCCGTAGCGTCGATCATACTATCGATCTTCGGGCAAAGGAAATGAATCCTTCGAGCGTGCCTTATTTAAATCTTTATAGTCTATGCACATTCTAAACTTGTTTCCCTTTTTAGGTACTACTACAATATTAGCTAACCAATCCGTGTACTTAACTTCCCGAATGGGTCCTATTTTAAGGAGTTTAGATACCGCCTTTGATGAACACATACTTGACCTCGGGCTGTGGCCTTCTTTTTTGTTTGACTGGAGGGAAACTTGGATCCAGACTCAGCATGTGAGTTGTCACCTCCGGTGGGATACCTGTCATGTCTAAATGAGACCAGGCAAAGCAATCGGAGTTATTTTTAAGAAATTCAATAAAAAATTTCCTGAGCTCGAAGGTTAACCCCGTGCCCAGGTATACCTTCCTGTCCGGTAGATGAACGAACAGTATGATTTGCTCAAGTTCCTCGACTGTTGACTTAGTGGCGTCTGAATCATCGGGTACCACGAAGGATCTCGGGATCCCAAAGTCGATTTCTTCATCTGGTGCGTTCCTTTCCCGATCTTCCAAGGACACCGGGATCGGGGCCTGTGATTGCTATTTGGCATCTTCCCCTTTGTTCGACTTCCCGTCCTTCAACACCGGAACCTTAGCTGCAGAAATCGCTTCCTCGACCGCAAACATTTCTTTTGCAGCTTGTTGCTCTCCATGAACGGTTTTGATCCCTTCTAGGGTCAGGAACTTTAATGTTTGGTGTAGAGTTGAGGGCACCACTCTCATGTTGTGAATCCATGGTCTTCCAAATAATGCATTGTATCCTATGTCACCTTCTATCACGTACAACTTGGTCTGTTGTATAGTTCCAGCTGTGTTGATAGGTAAGTTGATTTCTCCCTTCGTCATTTCATAGGCCACGTTGAACCCGTTGAGGACTCGGACTGCTGGCACGATCTGGTCTGGTAGTCCCAGCTGCTCGATGACTATCCATCGGATGATATTAGCTGAGCTACCTAGATCAATCAAAACACGTTTAACTCTAAATTTATTAACAAGGACAGATATTACCAGTGCATCGTTGTGGGGCTGAATGATGCCTCCTATATGCTCGTCGCTGAACGAGATAGGACTCTCGGGGTCATAACTCCGTGTAAGTTTTTCTCTAGTGATGGAAACTTTGGTGCGCTTCATTATTGGCCCTTGAGGAATGTCCATTCCCCCAATAATCATGTGGATCACATGTTGAGGCTCTTTCTATCCAACTTGCTTGTTGGTATCTGATGTTCGGCCAAAAATGCATATATTTACTCATTATTTGCCTCACGTTTTAATACTTTTAATAGTCATTTGGGTACTAAATATAGTGATTTGTGCTTAATAGTATATTTGTACTTTGTAGGTACATGGAGATGAAATCTAAAGAAAATTGGATAAAAAGACGGAGATTGAGAAGAGAAAAGAATTTACGTGGGAAGGCTTACTTCAAGAATTATGTTTAGAGCCTTTGAAGCAAGAGAAAAAAAAAATAAGGAAAAGCCTAATTACTAGCAAAACGGGGAGCAAATTTGGATGACAATGTTACCGGAAAGAGAAAAGAGAGGAGACAAGAAAGGGACATCGTGATTGAGGCAATGATTGAAAAGCCTAAGAATATTTCAAATTCACAATATGCAAATTGAATTTAAGTCATTCTACGTGGTAGCAAATAAGCATACAAGATTATTGGCTTGGCTTAATTTGTTTTCTCCTTCACGAGCCATACTTCCTAATTAAAATTATTCCCTTTTTGTTTTGGACTCGCTTATTTTATTTGGGCTTTTTCCTACACCTATAAATATTTCATAAGCCACAATTCCTAGACATTTTTGGCATAAAACACAAGTGTGGAGGCTAGGGTTCCTATGTATATTTTCTTTCTTTTATTTAATCCTTGTTTATGGGAATTTCTTGGTGACAATTAAGATTGATACTCTTATTATGCTTATTTATTCATCGATATTATTTTTAATCAAGTAAGTTCTTGTTATTTTAACTATTCTTATTTTTCAACGTTTCTCAAGGGAGTAGCTAACCCTAGGACTTGCCCATTTACTTTGTTTGAAACTCGGAAGAGGAAGAACGGGGTTGGGATAGAATAATTAACATGAATTTGGGGCGCTAACCCTCATCTAATGGAAATTGACCTAGGAATAGGCGATACCACTTGTAGCCATATTCAGGTGTTCTTAATGCTCCTAATTGCTTGAGGGATCTTCAATTGGGTAGTCTAGTTAATCTTCGGGAGAAGTTAATTTAGAGTCATTATCCGAGGCTAATTAACATAAACTTGCTATTATTTATAATTCGTGAAATAGATTGGATCGTTACTTCGAGAAATAGATTCCTTAATTCCTTACTTGTGGCCATTGATCAATTTACTTGCTTTCTAGATTAGAATTTATATTTCCATATTTTCTCAAACCTTATCAAAAACCACCATTGATGCGTTCGGTCTAGCTATTGTTAGTGATAATTCTTAATCTCGCTTTAAATTGCCTACATATTGTTCTCTGTGGGATTCGACCCCAACCTTGTTGGGTTACTATATTTGACAACGTCCGCGTTATACCATTAATAGGTGTAATTTGAGCGGTTACTTCCGATTTTTGAGGTCAAGGATGATTATGCCATAGGATTTTTTTTTTATTTCTTAGCCTTATATATATAATTAAAAAATAAAAAATAAAAACTAATAAAAATTCAAAAAGATTTTTTTTTCTTTCTTTGTTCGTTCTTTTATTTTTCTTTTATAGATTCTTTTTCTCTTTTAGCGGCATACATCATCCGCCCCCTTTGGTTTTCTTATGGCCTTGGTTCTTTCCCGAGGGGGGGCCTTTGAACCGGGTAATTTTTTTTATTTTTAGGATAATTTTTTTTTTTTTAGTAAAGAAGAGAGAAGAAAAGACCCTTTTTTTTACTTGGTTGATACTAGCATATTTGGGCTTGAACTTGAGGAGTACTTTCCTGGGAGTGCTTGAGTAATTAAAAAGATAGCAGACTTTCTAACACCTAGGCTCAAGATAGTGGCTCTGTATATAGCTTATTCTTATTTTGTAGTTCGTCATGATCCTATCTGTCCTAGAATAGAATTGATCCATTTTGATTGAGACTTGTGCCATGTGTGGTGAAGATTTCTTGTATATTTCCATGTTTTGCATCATAGTCTAGAACTTGCCTTGCATGTTATTGAAGCTAAATAAAAAGTGTTGCTCTGTTTAGAATATGATGATAGGCATTCTTTGATATGTCTTGTAAATTTTAGCCTTTTCGTAAATTGTACCACTAGTTAGCCCTTTGAGCCTCGTAGCCTTTCATTTGTTAGCCGTATTTTTTGCCTTGATCCTTTTTGTTGAATCCCTAGTTTTTGCACCCTGCTTCTTTGAGCACTGTAGCATAGACTGTGACATTAATTGATAAATCTGAAGAAAAGGAATGGTCAAGAGAAAAAAAAAATGGTGACCAATGATAGTTGCAAAGTGATGAAAAGGTCCACTTAGAAAGAAGGTGAAAAAAATAGGAGAAAAAGTGCTTGAAAATAAAATAAAAATTGAAGCGTTCTTGATATGATGAAAATTTCTAGTGAAATAATTGATGAAGAGATGGCTGAAAAATAAAGTGAAGATTAGAAAATAATGGGTGATGAAGTCTAAAAGTGCAAAGTGCTTAGGGAAGTGTAAGTCACTATTAAATAGTTTTCCTACCCGTCCCCTAGCCAACATTACAACCCGTTAAAGTCCTATTTGATTCTATTCGAGCACACTTAATTAGTAGAGATGTACATAATGGGCAGGCCTATGGTTCTTTGTGCATACATGTGAATTTCTTTGTGAGCGTGAGAATTGTGCTTTGATGCTAAGTCCTTAATTTACATTCATTCCTTGATTTGAGTGTGTGGACTATTTCTTCTTGTGAGGGCACTTGTTTCATGATGGATATGTGATGTTACTAGATTTATTTGACAGAGTAGGTGAGCGAGCTTAAATTTGATGAGTTAGAGTCCGTCTATGAGATTAGGAAGTTAGACGTTTGTTGTTTGTTTGTTGATTTTTATATCTTGCATGATGATCAGGAAGTATATATTTGATGGTTTGAGTTGCTATAGAGCCTAATTATTGGTATCAATCAAAGTGGTGGTATTCCTAGGCTTGATTTATTGAGAGTGGTTTTAGTGCTTACTTGAGGACAAGCAAGAATTTAAGTGTGGGGTAATGATGTTCGGCCAAAAATGCATATATTTACTCATTATTTGCCTCACGTTTTAATACTTTTAATAGTCATTTGGGTACTAAATATAGTGATTTGTGCTTAATAGTATATTTGTACTTTGTAGGTACATTGGAGATGAAATCTAAAGAAAATTGGATAAAAGACGTGAGATTGAGAAGAGAAAAGAATTTACGTGGGAAGGCTTACTTCAAGAATTATGTTTAGAGCCTTTGAAGCAAGAGAAAAAAAATAAGGAAAGCCTAATTACTAGCAAAACAAGGAGCAAATTTGGATGACAATGTTACTGGAAAGAGAAAAAGAGAGGAGACAAGAAAGGGACATCGTGATTGAGGCAATGATTGGCTCAAGAATATTTCAAATTCACAATATGCAAATTGAATTTAAGTCATTCTACGTGGTAGCAAATAAGCATACAAGATTATTGGCTTCAGTTAATTTGTTTTCTCCTTCAGCGAGCCATACTTCCGGAATTAAAATTATTCCCTTTTTGTTTTGGACTCGTATTATTTTATTTGGGATTTTTCCTACACCTATAAATATTTCATAAGCCACAATTCCTAGACATCTTTGGCATAAAACACAAGTGTGGAGGCTAGGGTTCCTATGTATATTTTCTTTCTTTTATTTAATCCTTGTTTATGGGAATTTCTTGGTGACAATTAAGATTGATACTCTTGTTATGCTTATTTATTCATCGACATTATTTTTAATCAAGTAAGTTCTTGTTATTTTAATTATTCTTATTTTTCAACGTTTCTCAAGGGAGTAGACCCTAGGACTTGCCCATTTACTTTGTTTGAAACTCGGAAGAGGAAGAACGGGGTTGGGATAGAATAATTAACATGAATTTGGGGCGCTAACCCTCATCTAATGGAAATTGACCTAGGAATAGGCGATACCACTTGTAGCCATATTCGGGTGTTCTTAATGCTCCTAATTGCTTGAGGGATCTTCAATTGGGTAGTCTAGTTAATCTTCGGAGAAGTTAATTTAGAGTCATTATCCGAGGCTAATTAACATAAACTTGCTATTATTTATAATTCGTGAAATAGATTGGATCGTTACTTGAGAAATAGATTCCTTAATTCCTTACTTGTGGCCATTGATCAATTTACTTGCTTTCTAGATTAGAATTTATATTTCCATATTTTCTCAAAACCTTATCAAAAACCACCATTGATGCGTTCGGTCTAGCTATTGTTAGTGATAATTCCTAATCTGCTTAAATTGCCTACATATTGTTCTCTGTGGGATTCGACCCCAACCTTGTTGGGTTACTATATTTGACAACGTCCGCGTTATACCATTAATAGGTGTAATTTGAGCGTATCAGTATCCACGTTCTTAAAATGAGCTTTGGCTCATTCACTTAGAAATTCTCGAAGGTAACCCAGATAAAACAGACGAGCGACCTCCTCCCTTAATTGTTGACAATCTTCGATTCGGTGGCCATGAGTATGACGGTACTTGCAAATCAAGCTCTTATCTCGTTTTTTCGGATTGGACTGAATAGGCCTTGGGTGTCTCGTTTCTCCGTTGCGAATGACAGCTGCCGCTATGATCGCCATATCGATGCAGAAATTATACTCCAACAATCTCGGGGCTTCCTTACTTCCCGATGGTATGTCGATCACATTCCTGTTCATTAATCCTCGATTACTCGGGCCGCGATCATTTCTTCTGTCGTTTTTGCCACTATTGCGCCCATTGCCCCTTCGATCAGGTGGATAAGGTTGATACCTATCATGGGATGGTCTCGGTTCTCGATATGTCGTTCTCCTCGACCGATCGTTCCATTTACTGGAACACCATGACCCTGACGCAATCCTCAAAATTTTATCATCCTCGACTCTAATCTTCGATTGATACCTGTTGTGTACATCGGCCCAAGCGATTGCTGGATATTCTACCAAATTTTGCTTCAATTCCAGAGAGGTGATCGAGTTTCTTGGGTTGAGCGTCTGATAAAAGCTTAAACGACCCAATCATCTTAAACCGGTGGTAGGTCCATCCGTTCCATTTGAAATCGGGCAACAAACTCACTGAGGGTTTCATCATCTCGCTGTTTGACGTTGAACAAATCCGACTTCCGCGTTTCAACCTTAATGGCTCCAGCATGAGCTTTGACAAAGGCATCTGCAAGCATAGCAAATGAGTCAATTGAATGCTCGGGTAAATTATGATATCATATCATTGCTCCCTTGGACAGGGTTTCTCCGAACTTCTTAAGTAGCACCGACTCCCTCTCGTCCTCTGCGAGGTCGTTGCCTTTTATAGCATATGTGTACGCGGTCACATGCTCGTTTAAATCTGTGGTCCCATTATACTTTGAGATATCAGGCATGCAGAACCTTTTTGGGATCGGCTTTGGTGCAGCACTCGGTGGGAAAGGCATTTGAACGAATTTCTTCGAGTCCGGTCCTTTCATTACCGGAGGTGCCCCGGGAATTTGATCGACCCTCGCGTTATAGTTCTCCACCTTCTTGTCATTTGCCTCTATCTTCTTTTCCCCGGACTCTACTCGTTTTGTTAGTTCTTCGAGCATTCTTATCAGTTCGACATTTTGTCCGAGGTCGTTCCCATTGTTCCCAGCAACGTGCCTTTCCTCCCTTGGGGCAGTTTCCTCGATCTGTTCAGATCGGGCGGCATGGGGTGCTTGATTTTGATTTTATAGTTGCGCTATGACCGCTTGTTGGGCCTGCAATTGTGCCATAGCCATTTCCAACTGGTTCCTGAGTTGTTACAACGTGGCTCCATTATTCGCATCAACTGGTACGTCCCCTACTGACAACCCAGGATGATTAGGATCGACTAAGGGCACGTTGTTGTTAGGTACCTCATTGTCGTTTTCCTCGTGGTGGCTCGATTCAGCGTGGAAATTGATATAGTGAGAGTCTGACATGTTAGATCTGAAATCAAACTTCAAAGAACAAGCGTAAAATATCGTGTGTTATCAGAATGCGTATTAGACCACCACTATTATCCTATGCCCCACGGTGGGTGCCAAACCGTTTACCCTTAAAATGGATAACAATTAAATTTGTACGTGGTGCCAAGGATATGCGGTTTAATTTAATACGAATGACTATGAACAATAAATAATAATATAATGCGAGTAAGAGACGATCAAACCACAATAAAGCAATGGTTGGCCTCGGGTTCTGGGAACCGAGATCGTGCTATAGTGGTTGTATAATGAACAATGATAGAACACTTAGAAAGATGGATGAACACTTGCTAACAATTGTATTGCTTTTTAGGTTTATGCGTGTGGAAAAGAACTGCCGAAAGTAAAGGGGGCCTTCTCTTTATATAGTAGAGTAGCCCTAACCCTGATACAAGTCTAAATAAGATACATAATCTTTTAGTAACTAACGTGCGAGATCGGTGTCGAAATATCTGGCTGATGGCGGATATTTCGGTCCCTCACTTATCATGATCAACCACCTTACCATCCTATCTCGATATCTGGCTCTAACCGAACTCCACAACCCGGGACCAGATGTGGTCGATCCGGCTAGGATCCAACGCTCGACTTTGACCCCGATTGGGACTCATCCGATCCAGCAATGATCATCATGATCTTTAATTTCCTTATCGGGAAACTGAGGATATCTTGTCCTCGGTTTACCCATATAGACTACCCCATCCCAATTTATATATCGTCGTTTGACTTAACACAGAGTTTAAGAAAGAAAGGAAGACTTTCGCAATCTGTGGCTTAAAATAAAATTTAAATATTTATGTGGTTATAAATCATTTCATTAAGGATAAAAGAAGATTTTTAAAGTTAAGTTATTTCTAATTATAAAAAGATGACATTGTTTTTTGAAGAAAAAAAAATATGCCAAATAAATTAGGACATAAGAAGTATAACTCACTCTACAAGTATGAGTCATATGAACGTCGACGAAAGGTATTTGTGTAAATAAATTGAAAGTAAAGATGAATTTTGAATCCCACTATTTGGATCTCCACTAGGTTCTACGTGTTAATGATACAGACCCACGTGTTAATTGTAAGCGAAGTTTTGTTTTCATCTAAATTTCTCGCTCTTTTTGGCCTTCTTATTCTTGGTCCGTTCATCTGTGCTACTCTTTTGGATTTGGAAGAATTAGCTATTGGTGACATTTTAGTTTTGAAATTACCATAGGTGACTCATAGGGACCACTTAGAAGCAAAACCCAATTAAATTTGGGATTAAGAAGATTGAGGTCCAAAATGTATTTTTTCAAACTTAATTTTACAAAATACAAAAAGATCCAAATTTAATCCAAAAATCCCACCAGCCCCCTTCTCCTCGCCCCTCCCCTCCGCCCCACACCCTCCCCCCAAAAAAAATTTTGATATTTTTTATTTGCTTTTTTACCAGCCCCCCCCCCCCCCCACCCCCCCCCGCCCCCCCCCCCCCCCCCCCCCCCAAATTTTTTTTTTTTTAAATTTTTTGATATTTTTTATTTGCTTTTTCATCGGCCCCCCCCTCCTCCTCCCACCCCGTGCCCCCATCCCCTCCCCACACCCTCCCCCCCCCCCCCCCCCCCCCCAATTTTTTTTTTTTTAAGTTTTGATTTTTTTTATTTGCTTTTTCACCAGCCCTCCTCTCCTCCTCCCGCCCCACCCCACCCTCCCCCCTCAAAAAAAATTTAAAAAAAAAGTTTTGATATTTTTTATTTGCTTTTTCACCAGCCCCCCCTCCTCCTCCCACCCTTGTCCCCCCCGCCCCACACCCTCCCCACCCCCCAAATTTTATTTTTTTAAAAAAAGTTTTGATATTTTTTATTTGCTTTTTTCAGCCCCCCCCCCCTCCTCCTCCCACCCCTACCCCTGCCTCACACACCCCCATCCCCCAATTTTTATTTTTATTTTAAAGTTTTGACATTTTTTATTTGACTTTTTCACTAGCCCCCCACCTCCTCCTCCCACCCCTCACACCAATTTTTTTTTTATTTTTTAAAGTTTTTTATTTTCTTTATTTATTTTTACAACCCCCCCCCCCCCCCCCCCCCACCCCCACCCCCCAAAAAGAATTTAAAAAATTAATTTTTTTTTACCAGTCCCCACTCCTCCACCTCCCACCCCTCACCCCTCCCCCCACCCCCAAAAACAATTTTAATTTTTTTTTATTAGTTCCCACTCCTCCTCCTCCCACCCCTCTCCATCGCCTAAAAAAAAAATTTTGAAAAGTTTTTCTTTTTGTTATTTTTCACCCCCACCCTTCCAAAAAAAAATTTGTTTAAAAAAAAAAGAAGTTTTGAAAAGTTTTTATTTTTTTGCACCCCCTTTCCCCCCCCCCCCCGGCAAAAAAAAAGATTTTTCTTGGAAAGAAGTTTTGAATTTTTTTTTTTTTTGGGTTTCTTACTTCCCCCACCCACCCAAAAAAAAATTATTTTTGGTTTTTTTGCCCCCCTCCCCCCCCCCCCCCCCTCCACATGCCAAAAAAATCTTGAAGGGAAGTTTTGAATTTTTTTTTTTGGATTTAGGAAAAGTTTGGATAAAATCCAAGTTGTTGTTGTTGTTGTGTGTTTGTAGTGAAATAGATGATTTTTCTGCTGCTGTCCTGGTATGGTTCAG
The DNA here is from genome assembly GCF_029784015.1 of Lycium ferocissimum. NCBI lineage: Eukaryota > Viridiplantae > Streptophyta > Magnoliopsida > Solanales > Solanaceae > Lycium > Lycium ferocissimum. The sequence goes on from NC_081352.1 coordinate 15,985,631, forward strand.
GATTTAGAAAAACATATCCAACAGATAGTTTTTTTGTTCTTGTCCTGGTATTTATCTGGTTCTGGTTGTAGAAGATAACCAACAGATTTGTAGTTATTGCAACAAGTTCTACACTTCTTGCAACAAGTAGACAATCTGTTGCAACGACTCACTAATCAGTTGGACATAGCTTGCTTATTTGCTTCTGTTTGTAGAAGATATCTAACAGATTCGTAGTTGTTGCAACAAGTTCTACACTTGTTGCAACAAGTAAACAATCTATTGCAACAACTACAAATCTGTTGGACATAGCTTCAGTTATTTGGTTCTGTTTGTAGAAGGTATCCTACAAATTTGTAATTGTTGCAACAAGTAGACAATCTGTTGCAACAACTATAAATCTGTTGGACATAGCGTCAGTTATTTGATTTTATTTGTAGAAGATAACCAACATATTTGTAGTTATTGCAACAAGTTCTACACTTTTTGCAATAAGTAGACAATCTGTTGCAACAACTCACTAATCTGTTGGACATAACTTCAGTTATTTGCTTCTGTTTGTAGAAGATATCTAACAGATTCATAGTTGTTGCAACAAGTTCTACACTTGTTGCAACAAGTAGACAATCTGTTGCAACAACTACAAACCTGTTGGACATAGCTTCAGTTATTTGGTTTTGTTTGTAGAAGGTATCCTACAGATTTGTAATTGTTGCAACAAGTTCTACATTTGTTGCAACAAGTAAACAATCTGTTGCAACAACTATAAATCTGTTGGACATAGCTTCAGTTATTTGGTTATGTTTGTAGAAGATATCTAACAGATTTGTAGTTGTTGCAACAAGATCTACACTTGTTGCAACAAGTAGACAATCTGTTGCAACAACTACAAATCTGTTGGACATAGCTTCAGTTATTTGGTTCTGTTTGTAGAAGATATCCAATAGATTTGTAGTTGTTGCAACAAGTAGACAATCTATTTATGAATCATCAAATGTTGAGGAAAGATATAGCTAAATTGACAGCCAAACTGACAATCAATCCTCATAAAGAGATGAAGAACAAAGCCGAGAAACAGTAGGTACAAATGAAGAAAGTGATGAAGAACTAGAAGATGAAGAAAATGATGATGGAGATGGAGTAGATCAAGGAAATCTACACCCGTAAAGCAGTTGCTGAACAAATTATGACTTAAGTTGTAGTATTTAGAGCCAAGGTTGTTGTTGAATAATTTCTGTTTTTTTTTTTTTCCCTTTATGTTATTTGTGAATGATGTTTATGAACTTATTTATTTTGATTAGTTGTGGTATTTGGAGCTAAGGTGGTTCGAACAATTTATGTTTATGAGATGCATACACTGTTGAAGAAGTTGCAACAAGTTACTAATTTGTTTCAACAAGTTACTAATCTGTTTTAACAAGTTACTTATCTTTTTAAACAAGTTGCTTAGTTGTTGCAACAAATTACTCACCCTGTTGGAAAAAAAATCAAACAATTGCTTAAATTATTGCAAAAATTAAAAAATATATCGCAACAGATGAGTTAATTGTTGCAACAAATCATACACTTGTTGAAGAGGTTGCAACAAGTTACTAATCTGTTTCAACAGATGGATCAGATGTTTAAGCAAGTTGCTTAGTTGTTGCAACAGATTAATCACCTTGTTTGAATTATTGCAACAACTTACTCATATGTTAAAAGAAGTATCTCATATCCGCAACAATTTACTCATATGTTGCAGCAGGTATCTCATATGTTGCAACAACTCCTTCATTGTTGCAACATATTCACGATATTGATCGCATTGAACTCCTTTGTTTATACTGAATAACATTGAATTCATTGTTTATCACTAAATATGGTTGAATTAAGTACTTCACATCAAATCACTCTAATGATCACTCGATTTAGGAAGAATACACTTAGAATTGCCCATCTAATCCATGAAATTACATGAAATTACTATCTAATCCATTAAGGATGTTAGTAGATATATATATTCATCACTAAAAATCGTTGATTTCCTTTGTTTAACGCTAAATTTGGGTGAATCAAGTAGTTCGCATCAAATCACTCTAATGATCACTCGATTTAGTCCATACTGAGTAGTAGATCATCTTTCCTGACTCAAAATATATCAAATTTATTAAGTATTATACATTGATCACCAAATATCGTTGATTTCCTTTGTTTATCACTAAATATGGGTGAATCAAGTAGTTCGCAACAAATCACTCTAATGATCACTCGATTTAGTGCCTACTGACTTAGTAGATCATCTTTCCTGACTCAAACTACTATCAAATTGATTAAGGATTATATATGGATCACTAAATATAGTTGATTTCATTTGTTTATCACTAAATACCGTTGATTTCATTTGTTTATCACTAAATATGGGTGAATAAAGTAATTCACATTAATTCACTCTAATGATTATTGGATTTAGTGCATACTGACTTAGTCGATCATCTTTCCTGACATAAAATACCATTAAATTGATTAAGTGTTATATATTGATCACTATTTATCGTTGATTTCCTTTGTTTATCACTAAATATCATTGATTTCCTTTGTTGATCACTAAATATAGGTGGATCAAGTAGTATCTGCTGCAACAACTGTAATATATGTTGCAACAAGTGTACTATCTGTTGCAACAACTGTAGTATCTGTTGCAGCAAATGATATAGTTGTCGAATAGGTCCTTACTCTTGTTGGATAAAATACAACAAGTTACGCAGTTTCTGCAACAAGTCACTCCACTTGTTGGAAAAACCCGAACATGTAACTTAGTTGCTGCAACAAGGCCTGTCAGTTGTTGCAACAGACTGCTTGCTTCTTGAAAATCTTTTAGAAGTTGGATAAAACACAAGTTACTAGTTGTTGCAACAAGTCCTGTTACTTGTTGGATAAAACCCAACAAGTTACAGAGCTGTTGCAACAGATTCACCACTTGTTGGAAATTGTTCAGCAATTTATTAACAATAATACACACATTTATGATTGGACACGATCTACATATCATATAAACTAAGTTGATAAGAACATAAATTACCATTCTAAATAAGAACAACATTAAAATGTCATAAAGTTCCAACAAATAACTATTATTACAACATAGTGCAATTAACAACTATGGAGCATTTCGGCTTGGACAACAACTACAAATCTGTTGAATATCTTCTACAAACGTTAACCAAATAATTGAAGCTATGTCCAACAGATGAATGAGTCGTTACAACAGATTGTCTACTTGTTGCAAAAAGTGTAGAACTTGTTGCAACAACTACAAATCTGTTGGTTATCTTCTACAAACAAAATCAGATAAATACCAGGACAAGAACGAAAAAAACCATCAGTTGGATATCTTTTCCTAAACCCTGAACCATACTAGGAAAATAACAGAAGAACCATCTATTTCACTATAAACTAGGGGTGGGCATAAACACCGAAAATCGAAAAATCGGACCGAACTAAATTAATTCGATTTTTCGATTTCGGTTTTTTTTATGACAAATTCGGTGTTCGGTTTCGGGTCAACGGTTCTTCGGTATTTCGGTTTATGACACCGAAGTTTTTTTTTTTTTTTTTTGAAGATTTACTACATGAATACAATTTTTTGTACAACACTTAGTCTACTCTCTCAGGCCCAAATTAATGTATATGATTAATAAAGAAGCTGCTAAATTCCAGAAGCCATCAATGATTCAACTGGAAAATTTTCCATTCAAAAATCAAAAGGGCCTACAAGAATGGAACAAATTATTCAGAGATTATAATGCAAAATAGAAGAAAATTGAAAATAATCACAAAAAGATTTTGTCTATTGTCGGATGCTTGGTTCATCATATTAAAATTTGGACGTGAGATGTACTATTTAGAACATCTATAGGTTTAAATTGGATAAATAAATTTGTCTTCAATAATACTCGTGGCCTATATTAAATCATTTTTCCAATCTGGGATTGGTTTTTATACCATCTTGATCAAAATAATTAGCTGAATGTATATAAATGATTATCAGACAATTAATACTTTTAAGAGGAAGATAAAATAAAGCATACAAGAATATGGTCTACTAATTCGGTGCGGTGTTCGGTGTTGAAAAAAATCGAATTAGAAAAAACCGAAACCGGACCGAACTGAACTTCAAAAAATCGAACTGAACCGAACTAATTCGGTGCGGTGTTCGGTATCCACTTTCAAAAAACCGAAACCGAACTTTGAAAAAACCGAACCGAAAAACCGAACGCCCACCCCTACACAAACATACAATAACAACAACATGAATTTTATCCAAACTTTTCCTAAAACCCCAACTTCTTTTCAAGATTCTTTTTGGAGTGTGTGTGTGTGGGGGGGTGGGGTGCAAAAAATACAAAAACAAAAAACTTTTCAAGACTTTTTTTTCAAACATTTTTTTTTTTGGAAGGGTGGGGGTAGGTAGGTGCAAAAAAATAAAAATAAAAACTTTTCAAAACTTTAAAAAAAAAAAAAAAAAAATTGGTTGGGGGGGGGGGGGGGGGGAGGAACGGGCTAGTGAAAAAACAAAAAAAAAATCAAAACTTTTTAATTTTTTTTTTTTGGCGGGGAGAGGTGGGAGGAGGAGTGGAGGCTGGTAAGAAAAAAATAATTTTTTTTGGGTAAGGGTGGGGGGTGTGTGAGGGGAGGGCTGGGAGGAGGAGGAGGGGGGTGAAAAAACAAATAAAGAAAATCAAAAAAATTTAATTTTTTTTGGGGAGTGGGAGGGGTGGGGTCGGGGTGGGCATTGGGGTGGGGGGTTGGGGGAGGAGGAAGCGGTGGAGTGAAAAAACAAATAAAGAAAATCAAATTTTTTAAATTTTTTTTTGCTAGGGGGGGCGGGGGTGGGGGAGGAGGGGTGAAAAATAAATAAAGAAAATTAAAAAAAAAAAAATTGGGGGGCTGGGAGTCGGGGCCCGGGGGTAGGGGGCGGGGGCAGGGCGGGAGTGAGTCAAAGTGTTAAAAATAAAACTTGAGGCCAAAGTGTTAAAAATAAAATTGAGGGTCAAAGTGTCAAAATGAAAACTTTTGAGCAAGTTCAACCCCTTAATAACTAATCAAAAATCATCACCTCCACTCAATAATTAAAACTTGAGTCACCTCCACTAAAGCCCTACTCTTTTTCTCTTATCTTCAATGGGTTCTACTTTTTCCTCTTTCTTATTTGTTCAATTTGTTCTTTTCAAATCTAATTTCTTTATATTTTTTGTTACATGCTTTTTATTTTTATTTTATGTTTCTCTTGTGATTGTTTCCCCAAATCAGTCGATTCCTCTATTTCTTTAAGAACCTTTCTTCTGCCATTCACCTTTCACTCCGTTACATAAATCATTTACTTTATTGAATCAGCCAAACTGAACATATAATAATTTTAGTAGAACAATGCTTTGAGGTCACGGAAAAAAATGCAGACAAGCAGAATGTTATAAACTTGTTGATACTTTTGTTAGTCACAGTTTCCAGATGTTCAGAATAAAAATAGAATTCAATAGTCAGCTTTGTGGCTGGAATCCCTTAACAATGACATTAATAAATTCTACGATTTTCTTCAAATTTTTTAATGCATACTTGTGCAAGTTACATTTCTTTTTCTGGATAGTACTGGTAAGTAAAAATTCCATCCAGTTGAATGGCCAATTTTTACCATCACAAGCTAAAATATCTTAACAGAAGAAAAGTAAGAAAAGAAATTACTTGATAAAGAGAGTATTAATTATCACAAGGTGGGTATGGCCCGTGAATGGTATAAAAGCTGGAACAACAAATTGATGAATATGTTCAGACATTTTGGACTAACATCATGGTTGCGTAATACTGGCAAATGACACAGTATATATTCTTTACAACAAATATACGGGAGAACTATCTACAGGTCACAACTATTTACATACTGGAAATCAGTAATGCATTTTTACCCAGCGTTTAGTCTTAGTTGTAGCCTTCTTCTTAACAGCTTTTGACACAAGATACCTGCACAACTGTGAAGTAATTATCAATGGTTAGTGATTATATCTCAAACAAAGAAGGAAAGACAGGCAATAGACATTCAAAGTTCTGGGTGAAGGAATAAAAGGAGCATGTTAGCATTCTATTAATATTGCAGATAGAGTAAAATAGAATTTGCAGAGATAGCAGCTTAGAAGTTAAAAGCACGACATAGTTTGATATGTAATCAGCTGCTAACTAAAAAACGGTAATTTAAAGGGAGACTTCTAAATTTTTAATGTACTACCATTGAACACCTCTGTATAGAAGAGTTGCACCGCTCAATGTCAACATGCTAAAGTTCATAACAGGGCATTCATGAAAACTTTAATTAAAAGCAGATGAAATAGATCTTACCATCTTCAGAAAACAAAAAGTTCAACTCTTTTACGTATGTTCGTTGCTCAAGATCATGAGGACAAATTAAATGTGAAGGACTAAATTAATGGTGAAACTTACTTGGTGCACAAGAACATGAGAAATAGTCGTCTCTGGGATGAGCTTCTAACATCTTCACTAAGATTGATGTGCATGCAGCTAGGCACTGAAAGGGGTCATTTGCACTCAACCACCATCGCCTTCCTTCGACCGGTTTGCCAGTAAAATCAATTATGCCAAGGCTGCGCAAGTGAAATAAATCTTTGTTATCCATTTTATGTGCTCAGAGTAACCCGTGACAAACTATTAACGAAGAAGGGAAAAAATGGCCAAGAGATATTGTTATGGCATTAATAGCTTAATGCTAGCATAACAGAGATGCAAAGAAAACCTATTCAACTCTATTATGCCTCCTGAGGTTCCTTTAGAATCTTCCCTTGTTAATAATACTGATCAAAATGTGAAATCGAAAATCAACCTTAGTGCAAAAACGAATGAGCGAGGAGGCGAAATTGAGTAAATAGTGTCTCGATAGTGTGTTTCCTCTGCATATAGTACCAATTAAGGTGTTTGAACAAATAATCACATGAATGTGTAGAATCCACAAAGACACCATGAAGAAAGACCAAAAGAACCAGATTTGGATTCAACAAATATCAAAAACAAATACAAAAGTGATATGACTTGTAATTGCGACTCTGCCCTTTTAAATATGTTTTCAGATGTCGTTGGGAGTAGTAGTAGTACCTTAAATGATAAGAAAAGAAGCAATTGGAAACTGCAGCAAGTTTTAGCTTAACATCACTTCGTTGTGAGTATTATCTATAGATTTATTTCCCAACTCCATTTTGTAAGTAGTTCCTCATCTTCTATATCAAGTTCTTCTAGAAAAGAGACCTGCAAATAAAAGAAATTGCAGCAATTCTCAGTTCATCCTGTGAACTATAACCAACTTATTAAATTTATTCACATAAGAATGAAGAAGAAGTACCTTTTGAATCTAGATAGGATAGTGAATGTACAGATTAACTATTATCATCACGGTCAACAAAATCAGCCAGAATTCTGCCACAAATCTATATTCTGTCGACAACATAAAGTATCTTTTGTTTATTCTCCTTTTGGTACTTCCCAGAGTATCAAGAGTCTAGAAAAGACAAAAAAGAAAAGCATCTTAACTTTCATGATGCAAGCAAACAAAGCAAACGTGAGGCGACAATAAAATTATAGCCAGCGAATGTATTTTGGGCCACCATGAGGCATAGATACATTAAATTGTATTTTTGTTACTACAAATTCACTCTTCTCAGTTAATTTTCTTCAGCATTGTTGAAGGTAGAATAAATTATTCTGGCAATAATGTCCTGTCATTTCATATGAATCTTTATTTACTTAAGTTCTACTCCAGTTTCCTTTTTCTTTTACCATTAACAATTCTTGTCTTCATGTGCTTGACATCTTTGACTCTCTTTCATTGAGAACTTCAAGAATCAATTCATTTTTTTTACTCTATGACATTTAACACTCTATCACTTCTGGAAAAGTTAAATTAAAGTACTTAAAGATAAGAATAAGGTTTGCAATGCAGTGTAGTTATGAAACACTAACCCTGAATTCATGATGTAGAATTATTTTTTCAGAACTTAAAACATTTATTTTAACCTATACAAATGCATGATGATCAATCTAAACTATATATATATCAGTGTTTTAAAGGGCGCGAGGCGGCGCGTTTTACTTAGTACAAGGCGAGGCGTAAGCCCCATGGATCTTTAAGGTAATAAAATAGTATAATAACACAAAAAATATAAAAAAAAAAATATATTAATAGTTTAAAAAAATTAAGAACATGAGTAAGGAAACTCATAGAAAACAAAACTTCCTACATGATTTTACAAGTGCAATGGTTTAAAAGTTATTATGAGATGCCAACCAACTCTAACCTCTTAACTTTCAAACAATAAAAGAATAACAATTTCTTAAAGCATACCACTATCATATATACTCTGCAATTTACATCCCTAAAAGAAAATAATTAATAAATTTTATCATAATTATAATTAAAACATCACTCTTTCATGAATAAAAATAAAATTACTTTCAAATAGCAAAATAATAAACTGTGATAATTTTGAGACATGGGACAAAATGTGAAGACTAATACAAGTGAAGATGTAAAATTCGGTAATGTATTTTTAAAAGAAATGTTAAGTGAAGACTAATACAAGTGAAGATGTAAAATTCGGTAATGTATTTTTAAAAGAAATATTAAGTGATATTCACCCTCACAGTGTTCGCAAATAATAGATATGCAATACTACAGTTTGTTATTTGAGTTATTCTCAATCGTCTTATTTCTATAGATGAAGAAAACTATTAAGCATTATTCATTTAATAAAGAATTTTGAGGGTTAGTAATGTTAACTGAGGAATTTGACACATAATTTCTGTAGGAACTCTTATGCGAGCCCCAAGCATTGGGCGTTATGCGTGTTTAGGGCACACAGTCGGGCGCTTAGGGCGTAAGCCTCACAGAACTAAGCCCCACACGTTAGCCTCAGGGCGTTTTGCTAGTGCCCAGCCCCGCCCGAGCCCCGAGGCGAGTCCTAGATTTGCCTTTTAAAACACTGATATATATATATATATAATAGCCACACTTAGTAACAGTAAAGTAATGGCAAAATTGAAAGAAAATGTAACCCTATAAATCTACGGACATGAAAAATTAGTCAATCCTTCACAAATGAAATTTCAAAAATCATCACAATTCTGGGTATTGACGCGTGAAACAATAAAATTCAATCTCTCAACAACAAATAAATGCAATGAAAAACTAAAATTCTAGCACTACAATTTCTTTTTTGAAAAAGGAAAAGAAAGTAAAGATACCAACCGGATAGGTTTGATAAACTGAACTAATTGGAGTCCAACATATATTCTTTTCCAGCGATTCCTATGGAGGATTGTGTTCTTGCAGTGCTCCTAAAAGCTAAAGTAATTCGTTCCCGATCCACCTGCATAATGAAGTCGGAGCAGTAAAACCCTATATAGGAGGTTAAGAATAGATTTCATGAGAGAGGACTTGTGTGAGGTTGAAGAAGATTAGGACTAAAGGGTCTGGGAGAAAAGAGAGCATCAGAGATGATTATCGCTGGTTCCATCAATTTCTAGACGATTCTGGATAGAGCATTAGGACACAGAGTTAGGAAATAATGTCAAAACTGCCCTTATTCTTTTACTGAATGACTAATAACAGCCATGTCGAAACCAGCTGCCTGCTACTCGCTCTTTTATAATATAAATATATATATATACTAGATGGCCGAAAGCCGTGTTAGCACGGGCCCAACACAAAAAATAGTATATATATTTTAGTAATATAATTTGAAATTGTTAATATTGAGAGTATTATAATTCAATTAATTGAAAATATCAGTAAAATATTTTATCTAGTCCGGTTCTCTCATATATGACTTTTCAGGCTTGATTCTCCAATTGAAAATTTTGAAATACCTTCTCTTGCTGAATTTCATGACATCATCTCTTTCTACTTAACAACACTGAAAATCGCTTTCATGTGTTAGCATCTGTCGTAATCTTAAACTTTTAAGTATAGACCAACTTCGTCATTGTAATTATAAGGAAAGTACATTTCTTAGTCGTTTATATTTCGTCTTCTTAATATTATTCCTCATTATTTTTATGTGAGACATATGTGTTTAAAATTAGTGATTTTTAAGCTTAGCCAAAGGTATAGGTTTTAATTCCTTGTTTTTGGCCTTTATGACTTCATTAGCGATTTTTGCGTTAATTTAAATCCTTATTTTTTTTCATTAAATTTTCTCTAAGAATAGTGTATACGGTAAAAATTGAATTAATACTAGATCGGTGAGACCGGGGATCAAGGGAAGGAAGAAACAAGCACGAGCGCTCAGACTTTCTTTCGGACCGGAGGTATTGCATCAGAAGAAGTCGGAGGAAAACCGTAAGGTCCGATTTATCCGGGGCAAACTCCTCATCACAGCCAATCCGGTTTCTCCATGGCCGAATTGATCGTGACCGTTAGTCCGGTTTCTCCATGGCTGAATTGATCGTGGTCGTTAGTTCGGTTGATCAGTTATTCAGTTGCCATGTGTCAAGACCGTTTTGCCACATAGTGCTGCCAATCGTACGGGTGTCAGACCGTACGACCCAACCTTATCCTTTTAGGGCTTTCTTTTTCTAAAGGCTTTATGTTGTATGAAAGGCGCATGGCAAAACTATAAATAGAGAGATTTCTCTTTGAGGGGTTAGCTTTTTTCAGATCTAGAACATTGTAATAGAAATTATATTGAAACTCTATTGAAGCTCTCTCTCTCTAATTCTGGTCCGGATTTGCAGTGTTCCTTGGCTTAATTCGTCCATCCAATACGATATAGTATCATAATATACATATATATTTAGCTTGAATCTATAATATCAACATATTTGTTCCAAGTTATTAATACATATATTTGTATATATAAAAGTCACCGTGCACGAACCCATATATATATATATATATATATATATATATATATATACACACACACACACACATATATATATATATATATATATATATATATATTCCCTCAAAAACCAAAATAGATTAAAGTTTGTCCACATATCCTATACCTCATTTACAAATTCAACTTATTGCCAATTTCGGGGTAAACAGTTTAGCGCCCACCGTGGGGCCTAGGATAATAGTGGTCTTTGATCTCGGTTTCTATCTCTTACCCATTAAGATTTTTACAATATTTTGTTCGTCTCTGTGAAAACGGACCAAATGGCAAGCAATGGACAATCTGGTCATGTCAACAACAACGAGATTGTGGTCGAAAACGAGAACAGTGGGCTACGGGGATTACCAGCGGAACCTATTGACCCAAACCCCGTTGATTCGAGAGAGGGCCTCAACCGGCAGAACACCGTGAACCAGGAGAATGCCGCCCAACCGGCCACCGATCCCTTAAGTACTCACAATTCAATTACTTTGTCCCGGCACAAGGCCGGAAAGTGCGAATACCCGGATGAAATTAACTTTCGTCTAATTTTTGAAATGTTACAGGAACAGAGAGCAGCTATTGCCGAACAAGGAGTCGCGATAGCCCAGTTACAAAGCAAAAATGATGAAATGGCCCCGGAGAAGACGAGAGGTGTTACCGAACACAGAGGGGACGAAACACGGATGGTCGAGAGCAATGGGTCCGGAGCTGGTTCATCCACCGAAGTTCTGAGAATGCTCGAAACATTGGCGAAGCGGGTAGACTCGACTGAGAAGATGGTGGAAATATATAACTCTCGGGTGGACTAGATCCCAGGGGCTTAGCCTATTCTGAAAGGACCAGATTCGAAGAGGTACATCCAGAGGCCTTTCCCTCCGAGTGCGGCTCCGAAATTGATCCCAAGGTTGAAATGCCGGATATCCAGAAATATGACGGCACAACGGACCCTCAGGAACACGTGACTTCATACACCTGTGCCATAAAAGGTAATGATGTTGAAGAGGATGAAATTGAATCCGTGTTGTTGAAAAAATTTGGGGAAACTCTGTCAAAGGGAGCATTGACCTGGTACGACCATCTGCCCGAGCATTCAATCACTTCTTTCGAAATGCTCGCGGATGCGTTCATAAAAGCTCATGCCGGTGCCAAAAAGTGCGGGCTCCGTAAGGAGGATATTTTCGAATAGCCCAAAGGGATGATGAGTTATTACGTGAATTTGTCAACCGGTTCCAAAGGGAACGGATGGAGCTCCCTCCGGTTCCGGAGGAATGGGTTGCACAAGCTTTTACCAAAGGACTCAATCCTCGGAGCTCGACGGCCTCGTTCAAACTAAAGGAAAATTTGCTGGAATACGAGGCTGTGACCTGGGCGGATGTCCACAACAGATACGAATCAAAGATTCGGGTAGAGGATGACCAACTCGAACTTCCCCCGGGGCCCATAAACATGAACAAAAGCTCTGAGAGATCAAGGAAAAATTACAATCCGAAGTCAAGACCATCGAGGGAAAGATATCGGCCATACTCTCATTCAGAAAAGCCAAGCTTCAGGTCGAAAAAATTGAGGACTGGTCCCGGCCAATTCTCCGGTCGGGGAGATAAACGAACCGAGCGGCCATCGAACAGTCGAGGTCTGTCATTTAGAAATGATGCCGGAAGCTCGGCTACCAACAGAGACCCGCCAAGGATATCGGAATACAACTTCAGCGTCAATACCTCGGATCTCGTCTCGGCCATAGGTCGTATCGCAGAAGCAAGGTGGCCGAGACCATTGAGATCAGATCCCGGTCAGCGGGACCCGAACATGATATGTGAATACCACGGAACTCATGGGCACAGAATAGAAGACTGTCGCCAATTAAGAGAGAAGGTGGCCCGTTCTTCGAAAAATGGTCACCTTCGTGAATTCGAGTGAGCGGGCTAAAGGCCACTACAAGAAAAGGAGCCAAACAAACGGCCGAACCGGGTAGAACCTCGGATATAATCAACATGATAATCGGGGGTACTGATGCTCCTAGAGGGCCGGTGATGAAACGGACAAAGGTTTCCATTGTTCGTGAGAAGCGCAGCCAGGATTACGTACCCGAGGGTTCCATCTCTTTCAGCAACGAGGATGCAGAAGGCATCATTCAACCGCACAATGATGCGTTGGTAATCTCTATTCTTATTTTTAAATCACAAGTTAAACGTATTTTGATTGACCCAGGTAGCTCGGCCAATATCATCCGGTGGAGAGTGGTTGAACGACTAAGGCTACTCGATCGATAAATCGTACCGGTAGCCGAGTGCTCGGCGGGTTCAATATGGCGAGTGAAACCACGAAGGGTGAGATTTCTTTCTTGGGTCAACATTGATGGCACTATTAATAAATGGTGTTCTATGTACTCGAAGGAGATATGAAGTATAATGTATTGCTAGGTAGACCATGGATACATAGCATGAGGGCGTGCCATCGACGTTACATCATTGCCGAAATTCCGACCCCGGAGGGATAAAAACCATCCGAGGTGAATAGCCCGCCGCAAAGTGGAGATGTTCGCGGTCGAGGAAGCGTCACCCCTTCCCAAAAAATCGGATAAAAAAAAAAAGAAGAGTCAATCGGGGGCAAGGACCCCAAATAGCAACTACAGTACGCGGGTTCGGCAACGGAACAGAAGCGGTTGGACCCGGGGCATGAAGAGGATGATTTCAATATACCCAGATCATTCGTCTTTCCGGATGACTCGGATGCAACCAAGTCTACGGTAGAGGAGTTGGAGCAAGTCGTCTTGTTTGAATGTCTACGGATGAAAGGTATGCACAGGCACGGGGTTAACCTCGGAGCTCGGGGAACAAGTTATTAAATTTCTTCAAGCTAATGCCGATTGTTTCGCATGGTCCCGTATAGATATGACGGTGTGCCGAAGTAACAACTCACAAGCTCGGCCTCGACGGGAGAATTCCCGGTGAAGCGAAGCTATGAGGCCTATGGCAGAACCGAAGCACGCCTTCGTAAAGGATGAGGTAACAAAGCTTTTTGAAAATAGGCTCTATTCGGGAGGTAAAATACTCGGATTGGCTGGCTAACGTAATAGTGGTGCCGAAAAAAGGTAATAAATTTCAAATGTGCGTTGATTATAAGGATCTAAACAAAGCATGTCCGAAAGATTCATTTTCGATGCCACACATCGATAGAATGATCGACGCGACGGCCGGACATGAAATGTTAAGTTTGCTCGATGCCTACTCCGGGTATAACTAAATCCGGATGCACCTGGAGGATCAAGAGAAAACATCCTTTATTACCGGTATGGGACTTCATTACAATGTCATGCCACCCGGATTAAAAAATGCCGTGCAACTTACCAACGCCTAGTTAATGGGATGTTCGAAGAACATATAGGAAAAATAATGGAAGTTTATATTGATGACATGGTTGTCAATTCCCTGGAAACAGAGGACCATTTAAAACATTTGCAGGAAACCTTCGATGTGCTCCGAAAATACAATATGAAGCTTAACCCGGAGAAATGCGCTTTTGGTGTCCGGTCGGGCAAGTTCCTGGGTTTTATGGTGTCTAGCCGGGGAATTGAAATCAACCCGGACAAGATCAAAGCAATGGAGGATATCGAGGTGGTAAATAACGTCAAAGGAGTGCAGAGGCTCACCGGAAGGATAGCGGCGCTGAGTCGGTTCATATCGAGATCCTCGGACAAGAGTCACCGTTTCTTCTCCTTATTAAGGAAGAAAAATGACTTCACCTGGACACCGGAATGTCAAAAAGCCTTACAAGAATTGAAAAGGTACTTGTTCAGACCGCCTCTACTGCACACGCCGAAAGCGGACGAGCAGCTTTTTCTCTACCTTGCCGTATCCGAGGTAGCGGTAAGTGGTGTTTTGGTCCGAGAAGAATCAGGTAAGCAATTCCCCATATATCATGTGAGTAGAACTTTGGGGGATGCGGAGACCCGTTATCCCCACCTTGAAAAATTGGCATTGGCATTGGTAAGTGCTTCTAGAAAGCTTAATGTTACGCCCCGTAATTTCGTATGTTGAGATTCAAGCTACATTTTAGGAGGTATGTGAGCTTATATGGGTTTAACTTATGGTTATAAGGGTTGAAGTGCATATTGTAAGCTATGGAAGGATTGAAGGGCAAGTGAATTAAGGAAATTAAATTTGTTGGAAGAGAATATGAGAGGTAATTTTGGCCCAACTTGGAGAAAGAATATCTTTTAGTAAATGAGGAGTTTTGAAGCAAGGTAAAAGCCTAAAATGAAGTTCGTCGAGTCTAGTTTCCAACCCAATAAACCGCTCGTCGATAGGACATCGAGTAGAGAATTATGGACGTTACAAGCTCGGCTGACAAAGCAAAAACGCGTGCTACGATCTTGCGCTGATGTACACCGACTTGCTGATGCGCTACAGTGACCCCCAACCCGAATTTGACCCACTATTTAAGGACCTAATCTGATCCAAAACGTCATTTTTCAGCCAAGAATCCTCCAAATATTTCCCAAACCTTCTGGAAAATTCTCCCAACTTCTATCCACTAGATTTTAACGCGAATTAAGTATAATCTCCGGATTTAAGGTTAGACAGTGCGTAGTTGCGATTATACTATCGTATTGCGGTGAAACTTGTCTTGGATTCAAGGTGATAATCGAAGATATTGCAATTCTAGCGGGTGAAAGGTATGAATTTTTCCTTATTAGTATTGATTTAAGCTTATCTACGGATGAAAAGTTACTAAATGAGCGAATAAGGAATTTATGGGTCGAAAAGTTGGATAAAACATCGTGTGGGATGTTTATGGAATATTTTGGTGTTAATAATATTGTTGTTGATGTTGGTATTGTTGTTGTTATTGTTGGTTCGTCGAGTTGAGATTTTGGGCTAGGTATATAAACGAGAGGAGATCTTGTCGAAATTTCTAAGACAACTCTAGAAAGATTTATTTGGAGGCTTAGGATAAGTATATAACAACGGGCCTAATAATAGAATGAATGGTTTTATATGTAGATTTCAAGACAGGAGGTAGGTTGGAAAGTCGAGAAGCGAGCTTCCAGGTATGTTAAGGCTCGTCCCTTTCTTTCAAAGGCATGATTCCTATGTTTTGATCCCATACATGACATCCATAATATTTTTACTCCTAGCAATGCCAGAAGTCTATAGTTTCTGAAGAATCTTACGATAACTCCAATCCTAGAGATTTTCAAGCCTAAGTTTCTAGATGTTTCGACGGATCGAGCGTATTATATAATGTATGGCCTCGCCATTTTTATGTCTCGAGTGTGCTATATAACATATGGCCTCGAACATGTCCGAGTGTCTTATGGCCTCGAACATGTCCGAATGTGCTATGGCCTCGGCTTTTATGTCCGAGCGTGCTATATAACATATAGCCTCGACCTTTATGTTATGGATCATTCAAGATGGATACATGATAATGGCGATGATTATGGTAGTGAAAAAGACCTTATTATCTAAACGAACCCAAGAAATAAATTAACTCCAAAGACTCTATTCCTAGACAAAGTTAGGAGTATTCGTATCTTGACCTCTTAAGTCCCGAATAATATTTGGGCATCCATAGGTTCTGCGATTTCATAACGTTGTCTAATTGCTAAAAAAATGGGCTGATGGTTTTCTCTTTCCCATGCATTTTACATTTAAATTTTGGGGGTCGGAATGAGACAAAGGTAAAATGAAGTAACTCTTGTTTTGTGTTAATGTTGCTCCGGCGGAGTCTTTTGATGGTTTTCAAAGATTTTCATGCATTTGCATATTTACATACATGGACATCATTTCATAGGGAAGGGAAAACTTATAAGGCGTTATATACGCCCCCGATCACCGGGTATACGATGATTATAATGCCCGGAAGGGCCATTATGCTATTATGCCCGGCTTATGGCATGCGAGCAGTGAAGGCATGCATTATATATATATATATATATATATATATATATATATATATATATATATATATATATACACACACACACACACACACATACTCATGCTGCATCAAAAGTTCATATGCACATACATGTTTATCGAGTTAGTTCATGTCATAGTATGAGTTACTCTTTATCATCCGAGCCGAGATATATTGTTTTCAGTTCTGCCTTACATACTTGGTACATTGTTCGTACCGACGTCCCTTTGCTCGGTGGCGCTCGCGTTTCATGCCACGCAGTGTATACAGATATTGAGTGAAGACATTTGGCTATAGGATGTTCCCAAGTATTGGACCGGATTGGTGAGCTCCATCTCAATTCGGAGTCTGCCGAGTCAAAGTACTTATGTTATGGTATTTTGTATATGTTAGAGACTTTGCGACACCGGAATGCCAAAAAGTGGTATGTTTGTCGAGATGTCGACAGAGTGACGTCATTTGTGTACTTTAAAAGAGTATGTATTTTAGATGATTTCTTTTTGGAAAAGTTTTATGTTCTTAAAAGTTTTTGAAATGACAGGTTTTGATAGAGCGAATGTCTGAGGGTTCGCTCGACTCTGATGAGAGTCGGGTGCCCGTCATGCCCTATCAGGATTGGGGTGTGACACTCAAGCCTTACTTTCAATGCCATCCGATATGTGCAGTGACTACTTACCCTCTAAAGAGCATCATGCATAAATCAGAATTATCGGGTAGACTAACTAAATGGGCTGTAGAGATTAGCGGATATGATATCGAATACAAACCTCGGACGGCCATCAAGTCCCAGATCTTGGCGGACTTTACCCCGGCTATGGTCCCCGAGGTTGAAAGAGAACTTCTGCTAACCTCGGGAAAAGCTTCGGGTATTTGGTCGCTACATACGGACGGGGCTTCGAACCTCGAGGTTCCGCCTAGAATCGTCCTCGAACCTCTCATAGGGGATGCCGTTCGACAATCCATTAGAATCCGTTAAATTGACTAACAATGAAGCCGAGTATGAGGCTATGATTGCAGGTTTAGAGTTAGCTCGGAGTATGGGGGCCGAAATAATTGAAACAAAATGCGACTCTCTCTTGGTCGTTAACCAGGTGAATGGCGTCTTTAAGGTCAAGGACGAACGAATGCAAAGGTATTTGGAAAAAATCCAAGTGATACTACACCGGTTCAAAGAATGGACCATCCAGCATGTACCCAGGGAGCAGAATAGCGAAGCCGATGCATTGGCTAATTTGGGATCTTCAGTCGAAAGGGAAGAAATCAACCACGGGTGGTGCACTTGATGAATTCGCCGATAGAAAACGGGCATCCGAAATAAACACGATGGGTTTAACTTGGGATTGGTGCAACAAATACATCGACTACTTGCAAGCATGGAAAGCTCCCCGAGTGACCCAAAGAATCGCGGTACCAAGGACAAAAGCGGCGCGATTCCCGTTCGATAGACGGTCAATTGTATCGACGGCCTTTCTTCGGACCCCCGGCCAAGTGTTTGGGTCCGAGAAACCGAGTATGTGATGAGAGAAGTACACGAGGGGACCCCGCGGCAATCACCCGATGCCGAAGCCTTAGTCCGAAAAATTATCGAGGCCGTTACTACGGAACCGGATGGAGGAAGATTCGAAGAATTTTGTCCGAAAATGTGACGGGTGTAAAAGACATGCCCCGATGATTCATCGGCCCGGGAGTTACCGCATTCGGTGATATCCGGCCCTTCATGAAGTAGGGAATGGACGTTGTTGGTCCGTTGCGGGCGCCGTGTAAGGCCCGTTTTATTTTGTTTTATGATCGACTATTTCTCCAAATGGGTTGAAGCACGGAGCCTTCGAAAAGATTAGAGGAAAGGAAGTTATTGACTTCATATGGGACCACATTATTTGTCGTTTCGGCATCTGGCGCAGATAACTTGTGACAACGGCCCTCGAGTTCATTCGCGCAGTCAATAATTTCCTCGAAGGGTCAAGATCAAGAAAATCGTATCACTCGTATCACCCGTGTGCGAACGGACGGCGGAATCTACGAATAAAACAATAATTCAAAATCCGAGGAAAAGACTTGAAACATCAAAGCATCACCGGAGAGAAAGTACTACCGAGGTACTTTGTGGGCTTACGAACCACATCGAAATTAAGCACGGAGAAACACCCTTGTTGGTCTATGGGGCCGAAGCCCTCATTCCCGTAGAAGTTGGTGAATCGAGTCTCCGATTCAGGTACACCACCGAGGGATCAAACGAGAGGCCACGACCGTAAGACTCGATCTCACGGATGAACCCCGCAAAAAACGCGTTGGTCCGTATTGCGACCCCGGAAGCGAGAGAACGGAAAGGTACTATGCCGGAGGGCCGAATTTTCGACATTTCCAAATCGGGGACTTGGTGCTCGGAAAGTTACCTTGAACACCAAGAATCCCAACGATGAAAAACCGGGTCGGAATCGGGGAAGGGCCGTACAAGATAACCAAGGTGGCTGCGAGGATCGTATCGGCTAGAATCCACGAACGGGCAACGTTGCGCAATAACCGGAACGTGGCTCATTTTGAAGAGATACTACTTTTGCTTGCTAAGGTATGGACACTTGTGTGTTTATTCATTAACATTTTCTTTTTGCGGAAGTCGAGTCTGGGATAAAGTTAGGTGCTAGGTCCGAAAACACGTGTCGCACTCTTTTTCAAGAGACGGCTTTTTGTCCCAAATGGGTTTGCCGACAAGGTTTTTAATAAGGCAACAAGTACAACGTGTTACTAGAATAAGACGAGTACAAACGCCCGAAAACTCGGGGCCACACCCTACGAGTGGGGACTGAATAGTGCTTACCCGATCTTGCAGCTCGAATAAGCACTAGGGGACTACTATACCCACATCGAGGTTTACCCCGGTTAGTTGAAAACGGAGGAGCTCAACAACAAAGCGAACGCCGTTGGATCCTCGAAAATCGGACTTTCCGTATTAGGTTTTGATGTAAGGACCAAACGATCGAATGAATCGTGTCCACTTAATATTTGCTACGGCTCAAAACCAAAATCGGACCTTCAGATAGGTTTTGATGTACGGACCAAACGATCAGAACGAATCGTGTCCACTTAGAATTTGCTACGGCAAAAACAGAAGGAAACGGACAAAGTCTTCATATCATGTACGTACAAATACAAAGATTATTAAAAATTCGGATTATTGCATTTCAGATATGTCTTCTTGTTAAAGCACACTACCCTTGATTACCGCCGAAATTCGGCATCGCTTTATTCATATACCCCACTCGGCACTATAGTCTAAAATTCGACAAAGGCAACAAGGTCACATCGAACCGAGCCAAAATCTTTAACACCCTCGAATGGGGACGCAGAAATTGGTAAGGCGAGGATTCGGTGTCCGAACCCAATCTACGATAAGTGAATGCAAAAAAAAAATGTCGGCCTAAAATGCTAACGTGATTGGAGACGTCTGAATTCACGAAGCATAAATAAGTCCCACGGGCAAACCACTCGATCCAATTCCCGGACAAAACGTACCGGATGAAGAGAAAAACCAATATATAGGCATAGTCCGAAAAAGTGACTCCGAAGTCTCTGCTTGTCCTTATAACGAGCCGGCAATTCCGGCAAAAGTCATAACAAGCATTCAAGCAAAAGAATAAAGAGTCAACAAGAAAAATGCACATTTCATATATGTAGGTTTTGTACACCTGAAATTCCTACAAAGTTGAAAAACAAAAGCCAAAAAGGCAAAAGACAAAATAAAGGCTAAATACAGGCCCTGGTCTATCCGATGTGGCTGGATCCAGAATGTTCGGACACTGTTCGCTCGGAGTCTTCGGAGTCAGTATCGAGGGCTCTTTTGGCTTCTTCCTCGGTCCTTTTAGCCTCGAGTATCAGGGCCGGGAGATCGGCAAAGCCACGCTCGGCTTGCTCGGCGCCCTCCGAGACTTCCACCGTTCATACTCTACCGCAATCGTGGAATAAGCCTCGGCAGCCTCCACACTACTCAGGGCTTCTGTCAAATCGGCCTCAGCCTGGGCCAGCTTGGCCACTAATTCATCCCTCTCTTCATCGAGGATTCTTTGGAATTGAGTGGCCGACTCAAGCTCGGCTTTGAGAAGATCATTAGCCTCGGCCGTCTCCTCAAGTTCGGTTTTCAGCTCGTCGCATATCCGGGCCCTGTCCTCGGCTTTTCGCTCGAACACCCTCATTCTCTCCTTATACTTGGCACTCTCGGATTCAAGCAGCCGATGCCTCTCGGCCATATTCACGGTATCAGACTTGACCGAGTCAAGCTCCCCTCGGAGTTGAGAGATAGTGGTTTCGAGCTCACTAAGCCTCGAAGAGAATCGAGCATTGTCATGGCTAAGGCCGACTTTCTCCACTTTCAGAAGCCGGTTCTTCTCGACCATCCCGGCCAGCTCATCCTTTAATCGAAGGTTTTCGGCCTTTGCTGCGTCAAGCTCGGGTTGAAGGTTGGTAAGGGCAACAGCTCGGTTCAGTTCATCCTCCTTCACTTGCAAAAGGTGCTGGAACTTCTCCGTTTCCCGACCCTGGGCATCCAGCTGGCCTCTAAGGTTGTCTACCTCTTCTTTGAGCACGGATGAAGGCTTCATTGACGAGCACCACACTCTGTAAAAGAAACGGAGAAGTTAAACGAGAAACTAAAATTCACATTGAATTACGCAAGGATAGGCTGATAAGCTTACTCGATTGCCCGCGTGCATGCCTTCGTTAATGAGACTCTGCCAGGGGACTCCGGCCATCTTCCGCTTATCCGAGTCCGAGACGAGGGGCCTCAAATAGCTTGCTACTCCCACCGGACGAGATAAAAAGCTGCAGTCCTCGGGGACGGTAATCACGGCCGATCTTGTCCTCTTAGGTTCCACACTTGGAGCCGGGAAGGTGCGCACCAGGCTCTCCCTTGCACCAGTTTCGGTGGACCGGCTAGCCGCCCTCGTGGCTCGAGGGATAGGGAGATGTCCGAAGCCGGCAGCTTCCCCGGTTGCAGGAGGGGTTTCCAAAAATATTTCATCGAGGTTGTCCGACCTCGGAGCAGTAGGAGAGGCCGGAGCAGCACCAACGGCCTCGGTAGGAGCAGGTGCCTCGGATGTTGCAGCTGGGTCCCCAGCGGGCAGTGAGCCGGTATCCACTGGAGCCTCGGTGTCAAATATCGGCTCAGCTCCTTGTTCGGCCTCGGCAGTCGAGTCAAGCCCGGATCTTCTTGTCCTTTGCAGGGGAACCTCCTCAGAAGAGGCATCACCTGAAATGTCAACGAATTCAATGGACCTTAGAGGTGCCGAGTAAAGGGTTTCTTCCCTACCTGTGAGTAGAGCCGGAGTGGAAGGTCTTTCCCCGGCTGAAGGAAGTGGCGGAACGGTGGCTTCTTCCTCCGGAAGAGACTCAATGGAGGGGGCCACACCGACCCTTCGAATAATTAAATCGGGCTCTTCTTCATCTCTTAGAGCCCGAACGACGCTCCTTGCCCTTTTCCTCGATTTCTGCCCTTTGTCCGAGGGCTTTCTTCGCCTTTTGTTGGCAGCAGCGATGATACGGGATGACCCGGCTGAATCAAATTCTGGTACCGGCACAGCTTGCTCGGCTGCTGCCTCCGGTCTGGGCTCCACCGAGCCCTTGGGTAAACCTAAATACCGAAGAGGTTATAGAAAGGAAAAGAAAAAGTAGAAGATACATTATATCCCAATTCAAATATAGTATTACCATGATTTTGGGCAACCCATTAGCCACGCGACAGGATTCCCCATGTCAGTTCTTCATGGGTGTGTTGGCCAAGAAGTGCTCCAACCCACTCGTTCATGTTTGGGACGGCCGGAGGTATCCATGCCACGGTTGATAAAAAGAGAAGGGGAGGAAGTGTAAATACAAGGGTTTGATGAAACATTCAAGAATAATTATTGAAGGGAGAACTGAGAAACTTACGGTTATCGTTCCACTCTTCCGGGAAGGGCATATACTCAGCCGGAATAATGTCGGGCGGTCTCACCGGACAAGCGCTCTAACCAACCCCGATCTCTTTCTTTATCTATCTTCAAAAAGATCGGGTTCCGGCCTCGCTTGGCGAGCTTTATCACACCCCCTCGGAATCTCCTCGGGGAATATAAGTGGATTAAATGAGTCATCGTGAATTTCTTTTTTGCATTGTTGACCAATAGCCGGAGGCAGGCCACGGTCCTCCAGATTATCAGACCAATTTGGGCCAGGGTTACGTTATATGTCCGACACATCTCACTATGCTTGGGATCAATTGGGGGGTCGAGTTTGAGCGTAAAGGGATAGGTGTAAATGTACAAGAAGCCTTCCCTATGGTCGGTGATAGATTCGTCGAGGCCCGGGGGCGAACACTGCACCGGACGGTTATCCCACATCCCGCAGTCGGCCGGACACTGATCAAGTTTATCCTCGGTAATGGACGGGGGATATCGCCTTACGTCGTACCCTCTGTCCGCAACCAAGGAAGGCTTCTCGGCTTCGAATTCTTTGTTGTAGTTGGGTTTGGATGGTATTATGTCTAAAGTAGTGGGCTCGGCGACGTTTTTTCCCTTCGGTTGAGAAACCGGCTCGGCTCCTTGAGAAGAAACCGAGGGAACGTCCTGGGAGGTGGTTTCGGTGTTGGCAGACATTCGGAAGAAATGGAAAAGGAGATTGTAAATTTGATAAGGGAGAAGTTCCAAGTTAAGAAAAGAGTGAAGCAGTGATTGAAAGGAAAATTGAAAATGGCAAAGTGAGAAGAAACGAAGCAGCGCTTTCAATCGAAAAACAACAGATGAAAGGTTGACAAGGTTCTTGCAATCAATGTAAGCAACAAATTTGGGGATGAGAACGGTTGAAATCAACGAGAAATGTGAGATGAAGGTGATTTGGAAGTGGAGAAGAAGAAGAAGAAGTAAAATGAAGAAGTGAAGGGGTCAAAGGCCTTATATAGGCATGGGAACTGAGACGATTCTGAGATCCCCGCCGGGGGATGCCACGTGTCCCACAATTAATGAGACGTGATTTGAAATGACGTGCATTACGGCGGTTACCAAAATTGGCCATTCGGGGTGTGACACTTGGCTGATGGCAGAAGGTCGTGACGTAACTGTTCCCGCCAAAATGAAAAGATAAGAACAAGCTTATGGAACCACCGGTTTCGTGACTCATCCACTTCCCGTTACTCCGGCAAAACTTCGGTTCGAAAAGTGTGGGGACTATCTGTATACGGTAAAAATTGGATTAATACTAGACCGATGAGATCAGGGATCAAGGAAGGAAGAAACAAGCACGAGCGCTCAGACTTTCTTTCGGACCGGGGGTATTGCATCAGAAGAAGTCGAAGGAAAATCGTAAGGTCCGATTTATCCGGGGCAAACTCCTCATCACAGCTAGTCGGTTTCTCCATGGCCGAGTCGATGGTGGCCGTTAGTAGGTTCTCCGTAGGCTGAGCCGATCGTGGCCGTTAGTCGGACTTCTCCATGACCGAGAGTTGATCGTGGCCGTTAGTCGGTTGATCGATTTATTCGATTTGCCACGTGTCAATCGTTTTTTGCACACATAATTCGCTAATACATACGGGTGTCGGACCGTACGCCCAACCTTATCCTTTTAGAGAACTTTCTTTTTCTAAGAGCTGTTGTATGAAAGTCCATGGGCAAAACTATAAATAGGGGCATTTCCCTACTTTCGAGGGGTTAGCTTTTTTGCATCTAGAAACATTGTAATAGAAATTATATTGAAACTCTATCAAGCTCTCTCTAATTCGGTCGGATTGCGGTGTTCCTTGGCTTCGTCCATCCAATACGATATAGTATCATAATATACATATATATTTAGCTTGAATCTATAATATCAACATATTTGTTCCAAGTTATTAATACATATATTTGTATATATATAAGTTACCGTGCACGAACCCATATATATATATATATATATTCCCTCAAAAACCAAAATAGATTAAAGTTTGTCCACATATTCTATACCTCACTCACAAATTCAACTTATTATCCAATTTCGGGGTAAGCACGAATAGCTTTACCATTTTCTAAACTTATAATTAATGCACACGATATTAAAAACAAAAAAAAATTCATAGAGAAAATTGCTTGTTAAGATTTGGTTGAAATAGGTGGAGGTTTTTTTTTTTTGGAAAACCCGAAGAAAAAAAAAAGTACAAAGTTGATTAGGGGAAGTTATTGTGTTGGTGAGTGTATGATGGATAACCAAAAGGGTGAAATAACTAAATTTCAAAATGCCATTACATTTCATAATAATTACACCCAAGCATACACAGAGGCGGATCCAGGATTTAGATTATGTGGGTTCAATCTTAAGAATTTTGGTATTGAACTCATTATATTTTAAAAGTTATGAGTTCATATCAATTATATATACAATTTTAATAATTTTTTACACATAAATTAATACTCCGTGTCGAAAGTTGGGAGTTCAATTGAACCCCCACTTAATAGGCCAGATCCGCCCCTGAGCACACATGTCGTTCCCACTTCAAACCCACTCTTCTATATAGTAGTAATAGAAATATTGGTATTGACATGGCCAATTTAATCAGTGATGATCCTTCAGTATTTCTTCCCCTTCTATGTTAGTCAGTGTGACTTAAATATGGGAAGATAAGTGCTAAAAAGGGCATTAGCATTTTCTAAGGATTACAAAGACATTAAAAAGGAAAAAAGACAATAAGAAGAAGGTGGCATACTATTGTAACATAGAAAGAGTGAAATCTATACTAATTTAGGGGTGAATGCTGTGAAATAGATCTGAATTTTCTTTCTTCTAAGAGCCCGTTTGGCTTAACTTAAAAAAAGTGGTTTATAAGCTGGTTTGACCAAAAACGGACTTATAAGTAGAATGCGTGTTAACGGTTAAACCAATAACGGCGAACCGATAATTGGATTATTGGGTTAATGGTTGATTAGTGGGTTAATGGTTCGAGTATCGGGTAGTGTTCTATAGTTATTGGGGTATCGGTTCGGGTCTCGGGTTCACCACTTTTGTTAACGGGTAACCCGATAACCCGATAACCATTTATTTATTTACAATTATACCCTTCCATATATAACCTTTCATATATAATTTGCGGAGTCCAGCCAGTGAATTCATTCCATTATTACCCTTCCATATATAATTACTTAGTAAATCCTAAGTCAATTTATTTCTCGTTGAGTGGGTTAGGCAAGGTTTTACAAGAACTTAGCCCGAATGTCAAAGCTTCTAATTGCTTCCAAAGGTGTGAAACAAACTTTACCAAGCATCGAAGTACCAAATGCTTGTGGAAATAACTTTGCGGGTTAACGGCTCTCCTCTCTACAATTTTGTGCCACTGATGCAACGAGTAAAGAGAGCAAAAATGAGGAGTTTTTGAGGACTCGGATGAAGAAGCATAAAAAAGACAACATTGTCAAATTGGAAAGCTATCAGCAGTGATCTGGGAACTAGGATTCATGTAAATATGAAGAAAAGGTTTCAAGTTTTTAACGTCTTGGAGATGCCAGCCAGCTTCTAGTTTCAAACTCCATTTATAGCTAAGCTTCGCAGTACTTTCTTTTGTAGCTACTTTATTAATTTTGCATCTCGTTAATTCGTTTCTGATTCTGCTTTGAAGATGGGTTCTTTGTTCTAGAAAAAATTTCGGGTGATATCTTAACGGTTAAACTGATAACCGAACCGATAACGATAAAAAACCAATTAACCAATAACCCATTAACCGATATCTTAATGGTTTTTTAACAGTTTAACATGTCTACAAACTGATACTTAGATAAGTTTAACCGATAACTTTCAAACCCGAACCGAACCACCCGATATGCAGCCCTACTTATAAGCCAAAAAAAATAAGTTGGGCTACCCCAACCTATTTTTTTTTTTGGTTCATTCTAAGCACTTTTTTAGCTTATAAGCTGGTTTGACCACTTACCTGAAAAGCCAAAAAACAGCTTATAAGCTGGTTGGACCACTTATAAGCCAATCCAAATGGGCTCTAAGTCTTATGTGTTATATCACCATTAGTCTTAACGGATGTGGGTGTTTTCCATTACTTAGACTAAATGTGTACAAGCTCTACAAACTTATAAGGGACTAATGGTGCTCAAGATTATATTAAAGGACAAAGTTTGGACTACCTCTAAAGATGAGGGATAATTTTGGCCAAAAACTCTTACACTATAAATTTATGGACTTCCACTTTGCTTTCTGTGACTTTAAGCATAATTATTGTTCTTTAGTGCTTTTTTGTCAGGATCAGATTATCGAGTTGTGATGAGTTTGTGATATTAATGAGATAGAAGCTTCTAAGAAACTTAAGGTAAGTACTTTAGCTTGCAACAGGTACGTCTTTCAAACTTACAAAAATTAGCAGTGGACCTTAAGCTAGCGTATTTGGGAGAACCAACTTTACTTCTAGCTTAGTCCAATAGTGTTGGAGAGTATTGTTTGGAGGTGAAACGGGAAGGTAAATGGAAACGTACACTTAAAATAAATAAATCGCAGAACCATGACAAAAATTTTGGAATTTTGTTTAGCGAAAAATAGTTGGTGTTGATATAAGTGACTGGTTTACAGTTGAAGTCGGTGACTCTAGAGCTTAGAACTTGATGCTACCAAAATATGTTGTTTAGTGGTATTATAGTTTTGTATGGTAAAAATTTTCTTGTGATTGCTTCAGTAGAAAACTGAAGCCTATGTTAAAGGACGACATAGATGTGTTTGGTAAATCACAAATGCATTAATTGGTTCAAATCTAAAAGTAAATTCTATCTGAATGGAAAAGCAGTTTTGCTTTCATCTAAACAAAGTATCATAACATGTGTTTTTGCTACTACTTAATGGATTTTCAATGTTGGTGTACCGTGTACAACATATGTTAATTGTCATATTTAATAAAATGGAACGTAAAACTCCTTTGACACTTCAAATCTACATTTCATTTGATGATTCCGAAAGTTTCATTTATATCTTTCGTTAAATTGTTCATTTATGTGAATCTAATTTTTCTTTAGTTCCTCGATCTGTGCTACATAATTTTTGTTCTTCAAAAAGAAACAATAGAGGAATTTTTAAAAATGGTATTCATTCGCTCGTTGTGTCTCTTTACTCAATAGACCACGATAGAACTCTGTTTCTATTGAGATGATATTAAGAATCTGCCTCCAAATAGAGTGGGATCATATATATACTGAAAGTGCTCAAATACAAGTAGGGAAACTATTTCATTATAAGAAATATTATTACGTACAACATTATTGAAGATACAACTTCTATAATATAATTCAGACTCAACAAGAGTTCAAATCTAAGCAACATAATCGGATGTAGCCTAAATTAGAAGAAACAAGATCTTCACATAAACTATTAATATGTTGAAATTAACGAGGTTCATTTTTTCATGCCAGTAGCGTTTTTAACGGCGTCAGCTGCTCCTAGTGTTGTGGTCTTCACTTGCT